>NC_054572.1:171863-464363 GCF_017654505.1 Polyodon spathula | reverse complement strand
CAAGTGTAAGACTAATAAATACAGGCTAACTATCGATGGCCACTGCAGTTACATGGTATACTACATACTTTTGTTGCCTCGTCCTTTCTTCCCCCTCCTTTACCCTCTCCCTGCTCTTCTCTTCTTTCTTTGCTCCTCTCTCTGTGCTCACCCCCTCTCCTCTCCCTCTCCCCCTCTCTTCTTTGCTCTTTCTCAGTACCCCCCTGACTGTCATCATATGGGAAGTGGTCTGGGTATTGTCAAGTTGCTGGGCTCAGCAGCTCTTGTTTTCGCTGAGATCAGGCTGGGTTGCTCCTAGCAGCTGTGTTCGGTCCTGTGCTCAGGCAACGCTATTGATTTTCACCTTCGAAAGCTGCCTACGCTCCCGTTTGGGGTCTATTAAAAATACAAATATTTTGAAAGTCTAGGTAAACACATAATAACTGCCGTGCTATGTGATAGCTATCAATTCCACAGCATGGATACTTGTTCAAATATGGAGTCCCGTGAGATCAGAGAAGCATCATAACCCATCTGTGTTTAAAAGTACAGCATGTTGACCCTAATTACCGTTCAATGCAGCGGTCGTTTTCCATTGCACATTATTGAGCATATTTAAAACTGTAGACATATTCCCAAAGATTTAAGTGACATGTTTTTTAAATACATTTGAAAGAGCTGATCTGATTGATTGAAATTAATTAAGTTTGATTTTTACATAGCCGTTCTTCGACTGCTGTAGGTTTGTGTAAACTTTGTGAATAGCAACAAGCCCATATAAGTAGAGACTGCAAACAGAATGAACTCTTACAAATCTATTTTCGCTTTTGCCTTGATTAACGGAGCAAAACCAATATATTCATATATCATTTACTTAAATACTTTAATAAAATACAGGCTAAGTCTTCAGCATTTACATCCTATGTTGAAGATCTTCTGGTCTTTCTTTCTTGGTTTCTCTAATACAGCATTCCAAGCGCAGTAGGGCTCATGGTTTGGTTGCCCATAGACCACTGGAGTAAATGTAACTGCACCACAGGAAGGGTACCAGTGACCATGAGCACAAGAAAGTGGACCAGGGATACCACTGCTAGTGTAAATAAGAGATAAAGAAATGGATCTTAAACCCTTGGTTGGCATTATTTTAACAGGGAGGGGAGGGGAGGGGGGTGTGGGTTGTTAGTGCAAATGAGAGGTTAATGTATTAAATGACTGATTGTTTCCGGCTGGCTTTTCCTTGCATGCGTTTATTCCGAGCTCTCTAACACACAGACGCTCACACAAAGACGCACACAAGCTCAATGAGACACAGGACGTGGTTTCTCTGCTCTCTGCAGCCCCAGCACTCTCGGATTGGTTAGCACTTGCTGCAGCAGCAGTACCAGAAGCAAGCAGCTAAAGGACCTCATTCTACTCATGCCTCTGCTGCTGCCACCGCTGCCTGCAATCTGAGCTGCTTCACTTCACAACACTCAGCACTTTATTATTCTACACAAGGAGCGAGGGAGTAAGTGTTACTGACTTTCATTGAGAGAGAATAGCATATAGGTGGCAAGCAGTCACACTATGAGTGTGTGAATGTGTATGTGTTCAGTTAGACTGAAGATATTCGCCTGCTTGGCCTCTATTTTGTTATAGTTGTACATCAGTGTGTCAAAGCTGTTTGATTCAATTGGAAAGTTCTGTTTAAAGCACCTACCCCATATCCACTTTGGTCACTGCGTGTATAATTGTTTCCTATTCTTCAAAATTCAAATCTGTGTTTTCAAACTCTTAGCACGTCAATTTCTTGTACCCCACAGAGTTCAAATAAACAGTCAAAAATTTAATGAAATCATTGTGTCAAATGTATGACTAATTCAGTTTTAAATTATATAACATATATTTTGAGTTCACTCTCTAGGTTCACTATATGCATTGTAAAGCTATATATTTAAATGTATGACCCATATTCACCAGTATTAAATGTATATGTGCTCTCTCTATGGCACAGATTGTCTGCTTTATTTAGATTATATGTTTTAAGATGATCCACGAATATATAAATCATGAGAGAGAGAGCATAAAATCCATCAACTGTGTTGATAAAACAGGATATTCTTCTCAGCAGTAAAGATTTCAAAGCAACCGTCTTGGGCAAAAGCAAGAGGTTCAGAGGTTCGCAGTGATTAATAGTACAATGATAAGAATCATTTCCTAACGATAAGCTTTTGTTTGGTAGTTTTGTTTTTGAGAAATGTTTTCCCGCTGTGGATTTAAAGGGAATGTCAAAGCTGACCGACTTTCGCTTTGAACTCAAAAGAGTCCCACAAACGCACACTCACAGGCACTCAAACAGCACAAAGGGAGTTTTGAAACCTTTTTTGAAGTTCTGAAGTGGTGAGCTGATCGCCTCAGGGTGACAGGGCCACACTCCACGCCGACCCCCAGAGGTCAAGAGATGAAACTGCTTGACCATAATAGCTCTTTAATTCAGAGGAACGGGCTGCTCTGTCCTCCATACAGGAGCTATTGTCTGACTGGGACAGCCCCGCTCTTTATTAAGGGAGGGAGGGAGGGGGGGTCAGCTGAAGCTTGTAAGGGAGGAGTGGAGGGGGTAGGGCTGTGGGATGCACATGGAAAAGAACTCAGCTTTGCACTGAGCCTAACAATGCACCCAGCTGTGCGGTTATTTTACAGCAAATCATACCATGGTGTTATAACTGTGTGTTATAAGAGTGACTGTAAGAGGCAGCGGGTAAAATGCTCCTATATACATCCTTCACAGAATCCATGATTTAAACACTCAATCAATAAAATTGGAATAAATCTTACTTAGACTTGTTTTGTCCGCTGATGCAGACAGAAACCTGAAGCGAGTTTGGGAGAGGCATGTTAAACTAATACCTCCTCATCAGCCATTTCAGTGAAACTGTAGCAAATAAAGATCATTTCTTTGTTGTATTTCTGTGGAGTTACTATAATAGCCGCTACTGCAGACTTCGGTGTGGCTAGGGCTGGTTTTCGGCTTCATGCAGTCCATAAATCTTACATCTTCCCGTTTTCATGGCTACAGTGACATGTGAAAATGCACGTATTGATTACGTATTTATCATGTATTCGTCATTTGTGTCTTTACAAGTGATCAACACCCATTGGCAATCTCTCTCTTTCATTTGGGCAAACAACTCTGCTTTCGTGTTACAGTAAAGTTAGCTAACTTTAAAAAAAAAAAAAAAAAACTTTTTACAAGGACTTTCAAGATCAATTATTCATTTAAAAAATAAACCTTGGTTTCATATACAAGAGTTGAAACAATACCCCCTGTGCAGCAGTGACTCAGGGAGGGGTTATCAGAAGGCTATCAGGGTCTAAAAGAAAAAAATTGCTGCAGGCTTTGTTGCTTTCTTTACAGTTGGGGATGGGGTGTATAATTTCATGAAATATTAACTATATTGACTAGACCACACACAGACAGGAGCAGTGAATTAGCCCGGACAGTGAGCAGAGGGATCTCCACAGGGATCCTTAGCCACTGAAACAGAAATCCCATTGCTGTTAACTCCAGAGATTCTCTCTTGAAGCTGTATTACTTTACAATTACTGGAAGAAGAAAAATAATCCCTGTAATAAAACATATACAGAGTGTAGTAGATGGCAGACGGGGGGTGGGGTGATAATGTCATTGTGTAGAAGAGGTCGATGGAAATGGATATAGGGGGATTCAAGAAGCAGGATAAAGAAGTAACACAGTATTTGGTGGTCTAGATTTTAGGCTTGGCTTCAGTGGTTTAACAGATTAAATGTGTCCATCTTCAAACATTTGAAACTGCACTCAAAGATTAAAGAATATGCTAGGGAAACCGTTCGGGAAATGTTTCCACTTGGCATTTATTATAGTTTCTGATAGCTTTAGCAGAGAAGAATGGATCCTATATTTGTGTATGGGGAGGGTACAAAGCCAGGAAGTCATATTTTAATGGGACCCTAAAAAATCGCTCCAGGGGAGAGCAAGAGCAGAGTTGAGATAAAGGACAGCATTATTGCCAGTTCTGTTTCTAGGAAGTGGACATCCTTGGTCTATAGCACAAGTGTGGATGTCGGGACTGTTCAATTTAGAACTGAAATGAACAATCTGCCAGTTGTGTGGTGGGAACTCTGCCATGTACAGACCCAAGGAAATCGAGGAAGACCTTTCAGTAACTCCATACACATTACAATGGAATAGTTAATCAAGTTCTCTAATGCTTTAGAGTTGAATGAGCTGTGGTTTGTTTGGGGGGAAGCTAAGCTGCACTTTGGAGAGTAGCTTCCGTAGCTGAGGGTAAGCAGTTCTGTACTGGAAGACCTCTAACAGAGCTCAAGAACCTATAGTCTGAAGCCTTTTCCTCTTTTATGTTTTTTCATTCCATTTTAAACATATTGGGCTCAAACGTTTTAACTCCAAATCATCAAACACACTCAAAAAAGATATAACTTAGATAATGTTGTGGCTTATGGGCATTCTGATGGTGTTTATAATGAATTATGTTTATTTGGAGACAAATCCATTTAACAAAAAAGGGTTGTTTAGCAAAAGAAAACGACACTCCCGGTATTCTACTTGCTAACTACTATTCTAACTACTGCAGAGCAGATTCATTGCTCAGATTGAAGGCAGATGGTTTTTTTGCACAAGGCACAGGAAAGGAGTCCTTTTTCCTTTTTGGACTTGGGAATATTAAGAATGGTAAGTGGAATGATGTAGTTGGAGCGCTTCTTGGAGCTGTTTAGTTAAGCACCAGACTGCCTCCTTGTAGTAATAGACCTGTATAAATGATCCTAAAGATGTTTTTCTTTCTCTCTGTCACAGCAGACCCTGTGCGTGACTGGTTTCCATGCAGAGGAGCGGTCGTCTCTTCTGATTCAGAATGGGGCGTCTGTCTAATCTGGTCGCTCTCGTGTCATTGACCCTCAGCCATGCCACTGGTAAGAGTCTCGTCGTTCGCTCGCTTCTCCAGTCAGGAGCAGTTTTGTTGAAATAAAGATGTGATGCTAACGTGCAATGTGTATCTGGGGGATGGGGAGACAGTGGGGGGCTGGGGGGATTTGGAAAAACTATTAAAAATGAACACTGTTATTGTAGGTCAGCAGGCAAAGGGAATGTGTGTTTTTTTTTTTTTTTAGTAAATGACGAGACACTTATAAAAGATTGATGGCACAGAGCGTGCTGCTCGTTTTTGACTGAAAGCCCCCGACTCACCCCTGCTGTAAGACACAGAAAGACAAAACTATAGCAGCAATTTTAAAAAGCAGCCTTCTGTAAGTTTAGTTTGTTTTACTTTTCTCTTGATAAAACAAAACAAAAGAAAAACCTAAGTAAACCATATTTGTGTGAATTTATATAAACATTTATATACATGAATTCCACAGATAAATGAGGGTCGTTGCGTGTGAACAGAATGCATGAATAAAACACAGGAACTAGTCATTTTTACTTCTTACATTAATAGCACGCATAGAAACAAGTGTTATATTTTTCACAAGTTTTTGTTTTTAAAACAATTCCCTGCTGCTAGCCATTCTTTTGAACCTTGAGAAAGACTCCACATCCTTCTGCAGTTCTTAATAAATGAATTATTGCTTCTCTAGTGCGCTGTTGTGACCTATGCTGGTTTTAGGCTGACGTGTGTGTGTGCACCACGGGCATTAAGTCTACATTAGCAATAATTTACTGCATGTTGGAGACAACATGACAGGGATCAGAGGATAAATGAAGTCTCAGTAGAATGAGGTGCAGATAAATGAGCTATTGTTGTTTAAGTATTCAGGTTATCTTTTCAGAATTACTGCATAACATCATCTTGCTGATCTAAATTTGTATTTAACAAGGATCATATGAACGGATTGTTTTGTATTCTGACATGACCCATCTCTACCTTAGGGGGTGGGGTGGATCATGTTGAAGAGCAGTTGGATCCATTCCTCTTTTACTGGGAGTGTAGCGAGACAACTGATATTGCTGCCTGTACAAACTGGGGGCTAATTTTTAGCACTATGCAAGTCTTATTCCCATCCCTGATCTTTTATAGGCACATAACATATTTAACTTTTGTTCAGTGTCCAAAGTATCACATAGTGGTGACTTGGCACCATCCGGTGGTTCACGTAAGCAAATGCTACGGCATGCTGAGGCTGCAGCTCTCAGGCTGTGCAATGCCTCCAGACCAAGGTGTGGATGGAGGCTGTGTCACACTTCCTTTCTGATGCTAATAAAACTTAAGGCACAAGTTAATGCTAGATGTGGTCTCCTCACTATATACCAGCCTTCAATCAGTTTATGGGATCAACTAATGTATTTTAAATCATTTAGCAGACACTTATCCAAAAGCAACTCGAGGTGAACAAAATGCAAAGTCAATTACAAGAACCATTTCTCTCATCTGGGGGGGGGATTTTCTATAAAGACAGGAGGGGGTGGCTATTCAGGCAACTGAATGGTCCAGAGTAGCTAATAGCTCAACTGAACTAAATTCAGCCCAGTTGATAAATTGGTTTATTTAAAAAACATTTCAGGAGGAAGGACAAAATAAAGCACAAGGTAGAATGTCAAAACATTTATTCAGTCATGATAATCCAAAACACAGGAGAACTGCATCTCCTGTTATCACCTGAAGAGAAGTGATCAGTATTAGAAATGCAAGCAGAAGGGCAATACAAAACAATTGAATGCTTAACCTCCAAAAAGGTCAAATAGCGTGTAGGGCATCAGACAAACTCCGGGTTTAAAAATGTCAGTAAAACCATGTCACATCCTCAATGTGATTTTAAATCTACTTTGCTTGTTCCCATATTACATGGTAGACACTCCAATAGAGTGGAAACAAACCACAATGTTTAATAAACCCCCATACCAGTTCTCTGCAGACAGCACCCTCCACTCATCCACCTCTCCAAAGTGACCAGGCTCCCCAGCCCCCTCATAGTTCTCAGGGTCACTGTGCTCTGCCACCTTGGTGTAAGCATAGGTCTCTTCCGAATGCTGGATAGGATCATGATCTTCCCTGCCTTCTGCCTCAACATCCAAAAGCCCGTTATGGCCCTTCTCAAACACATGGTCCCCCTGGAGACAGGGCCTCCCGATCCTCTTTGGCCACGCCTTTGTAAGACAGAAAGGCCTCCTCCAGTTCACTAATAGCTGCGCTGGTCTTTCTCTCCCCGTCATCTCCTCCCTGCTTCTCAATTACCAGCAGGGCATCACTGCTTGTGGTGCTTTTTTTGTGGTGCAGTCTTTGGGTTGCCATGCACTTCATGCAAGCGCCACACTTCCAACACATGCTAGCAATAGTTTCAGGAAGTGTGAACATGGCATTGGTGTCTGTTACAGAAGAAACAGAAATTGCATTGGAAGAAATCCAGGCAATCGTGAAGTAGATTACTGGGTGCCAACAGGGGTGTGTTGAAACGCAGTATAGGGATTAGCAGGTACAAAGGGAAACCTACCAAAGGGGACAACGCATTGAACTGGAAAACAAAGAAATTGATTGTATTCTTGGTTCTGGGAGGCACAGAATGGGAGCTACAGGTTTCATACTTGCTGTCCACCATACACCTGGAAAAGGGAGGAGGTGCAATTACAGAGTGTGTGGGTTCTTAAACCTAGAACAGGACATTAAAAAAGGAATTTAAGCCCTGCTATATTTATTTAACATGGGATGTCATTGCTGTGGTGTGTTGAGGTAATGCAACTCCAGAATCAAGTCACTCCCAAGTCATTACCTTGCAACATGCTACACCAAAGCCACGTACTACAGCTTTAAAAGTTGTAGATTCGCCTGCCTCTGAAATTCTAGTTCATGCAAAGTTAACTGCAAGCATCCCTGTGAAGCATTACCAGCAAGCAGTGGATTTAGAACAGCTGACCTCCACAGAAGCTCCACCAGAGCAGCATCCAGGTTTCAGTAGAATAAGCAACAGTCTTATAATAGTAAGATAGTCGTGTTTTCAATGCAACATGCCTCTTGGATATTAGCTTCTTTAAACAGCTGTAAAAACCAGGGTTAAAGTCTGCTTTCACTACATAATCAGAAAGAGGTTTCTTACCTATAGTAACGACACTGAAGGGGTACAATGAGTGGCATAGATCTCCGAATTGTACTGTTGTGGACAGATGGGACGTATTTAAGGATGTTCTTGTAGACCAATTGCCCAGCTTCCACCTTGAAGGTGGTATAGAAAGAGAACATGAAATAAATTGTTACATCAGAAAGCAGATCAGTACTTTATCAGAAGTACCCGACACAGATAAAATAAAATTATGCATGGTTTTTAAAAAGCCACCCCACACAATCCGATGAACCTGTTGCTTGTAACAATTTTAAAGTAAAGAAAGAACTGTCTCCAGCATGGCATACTCACAGACACTTGGGTTCCACATGCTTTCAGGCCGTATGTAAAAGAGAAGATACCCGCTAGAGACTCCATTGCTTCTGCAACCGGTCCCCAGAGTCAGCTGGCCCGATTTATACTTGAACCCGTACATGTCAGTTCGTACCCTCAGGTACATTGTGCTTCCATTGCACAACACGTGGACCGCTGCTGCAAGGCTAATGGGTAGCGGCCGGGGAACTGCAGTAGGCTTGGAATTCATAACCCTTCGGAGCTCAGGCGGCATGGGCGCGTGGACAGGGATCACCCGAGGGCTAAGCAGCTTGAAAGGAAAGGGAGTGACGGCACTGGGATGCCATAAAGGTGGAAAAAACCTTACAGGGTAAGGCCTTGATGGCACTGGACGTTGGACCAAAACGTTCTCCTCGCCGTGCGTCCCAGCAAGAGGGTCGGGCTCCTCGCCGTGCGTCCCAGCAAGAGGGTCGGGCTCCTCGCCGTGCGTCCCAGCAAGAGGGTCGGGCTCCTCGCCGTGCGTCCCAGCAAGAGGGTCGGGCTCCTCGCCGTGCGTCCCAGCAAGAGGGTCGGGCTCCTCGCCGTGCGTCCCAGCAAGAGGGTCGGGCTCCTCGCCGTGCGTCCCAGCAAGAGGGTCGGGCTCCTCGCCGTGCGTCCCAGCAAGAGGGTCGGGCTCCTCGCCGTGCGTCCCAGCAAGAGGGTCGGGCTCCTCGCCGTGCGTCCCCGCAAGAGGGTCGGGCTCCTCGCCGTGCAACCCTGTTTCGATGTGATCCTAGGTTGGCCCGGACTAAACTCGTTTTCTTCGCTGTACGTCTCTGTTTCGCCGTGCCCCGCAGAACTCTGCGAAGGGAAAATACCTGCAACAAAAAAGCAGGAGAAAAGGAGAAAAAGCTGCATCGCCGATGGAATGGAGCTGCGTAATGACCGGGCCGCTCGCCAGCACCGGTCAAAAAACTCCATTATACACATAGCAAGAACCGAAGAGATACCTTATCTTTGCCCGACCACACTATTATAGCGCTGCCCATTAACAATAATCACCTGTGAACAATGCCAGCTAATTACCCCTGTAGTCAAATGCGACGATCACCTCTAACACCTTCACTGGACTCCCGTTAAATGACAGTTAAACCAGGTGATTTTTCTTGAGAACAAATGTTACCCTTCCTCTCATTCAATCACTTCCAATTACTGGTCCCAACATTTTTCTCCAAAACTTTAAAAAACAAGTCCCGATTTCCAAGTGCGCCAAATAGCACTCGTTACAGAAACACTCGGCAGTCATATTAAAAATATGGGTGCAGAATAATATTGTGAGTCTAGGTTTCCATATTAAATAAAATAAATATTCAAAATGATATCAATTAAATTGTACATGATATGTTTTCTTTACTTTATATATTATACTAAAATGTGTGTTTTCACATCTGAATTAATATTTGTCTTCCATGTTTACCAGTTTCAAAATGCTTCAGATGGTGATATTTTCTGAAAATAGTTTTTAAATGGACATATAGACAATATATACTTAAGCATGTGTATTGTGATTTGTATTTAATTTGAAAGGAGTATATAAGATTCTAAAAAATGCTTTACTGAATCGTATTCAGTTTTACAGCGAGTTGTAAACGGCAAAGTTGACAGTAGCACTTAGTGAACCCTACTATATTTAAATAAGGAGCATGCTTAAAATTAAAAAAAAAAAAAAAAAACACTGGATATTTTTAAAACTATTTTATATGTGTGTGTCCCTGTTCTTAGCTTTGGAAATAGAGTCACCCCAGTGATACCCGTTATTTAATGTGCTTGCTGTAGTTCATCAACACCTTGTAGTGCAAACTATAAAGTGCGTTACACTGTTTTGTTTAAGTTTGTGGTCAGAAGGAGCTCTTAGTGCGTTGAATACACTATTGTGTTTTGTCTCGCATTGGTACAGTGACACGGTTTTTTTTAACCTCGGTAATATTAATAGTTGCGCCCCTGCACAGCTTATTCTTGACACATCTGCAGAGTTCTATCATCAAGGGTTACCTGTTTAATACTGCAAGAACCAGATCCTTTCAGTGCCATTCATATAAATATACCGTATCTACTGTGTCTATCTATCTAGCTCTTTATCTGGAGATAATAGCTTTCAGTAAGAAATCATTCAAATGATTTGAGTGTTCTCAAAACTACCCGTTTTGACATGTTCTTGGGAGAACTTGTTTTTACTGAAAAGTAAATGGTATGTAAATCAGAAGAGCTGTGTGTGTTACAGCTGTCAGATCAGGACTTCAGCAACACTGAGCATGCGAGCTGCAGCATGCTCTGTTCCATGTATTACCACTGTACACAATTAGAGTTGTGTAAACATGCCGAGTTCATTGCAGTCATGGTCTGCATAGATTAACCATTCAGCAGAATGAGGCAACAAACAAGAGAGTACAGACACAACAACCCTGGTTGTAATGGGGTAGGGCTCAGATTTTCAACAGCAGTTTAAGATTGCGAATAGTTACTGGTACACCTGGTGGTCGCTGTTGGAAACATCGGTACTTGAGATGAAATGGTTAAAAACCACTGATTTAGATTAATGGTTTCTGCCACAGTACAGTCATTATAATGTTTGTTATTATGTGTGATGTTTTGCACTGCATTGTGGTAGCGTGGGATTCTTAATCTGTCCCCCATGGCAGCTTGGAGAGACCTTGAGCACTGGTCTGAGGGGTTCATTATTCACACAGTTTCTCTGTTTCCTATTGCACTGTGATAGGCAGTTCAGAATACCCCCCCCCCCCCCCCCCCCCCCACCCCCCCCCCACACCCCCCCCCCCCACCCCCCCCCCCACCCCCCCCCCCCCCACCCCCCCCCCCCCCCCCAACCCCCCCCCCCCCCCCCCCCCCACCTCTCCCCCCACCCCCCCCCCCCCCCCCCCCCCCCCCCCCCCCCCCCCCCCCCCTCTTTCTTTTGTAAAAAGCACAAATACTCTAGTGGTCGAAAGAACAACCTCCCATACAAAATATCCCAGTTCCATATTGAGCACCTCTCCAGAAGACTCATGAATCTCACAAAACCAGTATAAAAAACACTTTGCAGAAGCAGAAAACTACAAACAGGTGCCCCTTTCAAGCACGGAGCGATTCTTTTTAGTAAAATGTACAGGCAAACAGAACTCTTCTGGTTTTCTCTGTTCCAGTGCAAGGCATCTCGACGGGGTCCAGCTATGGGCCAGTGTTCGAAGAGCAGCCCTCCAGTGTTCTCTACCCAGAGGGTTCGGCCGAGGAGAAGGTGACACTCTCCTGCAGAGCCAGAGCCAACCCCTCAGCCTCATACAGGTGAGTTATCGTGTCCCGTTATAGAGGCTCCACAGTTTGGTACATGTTGCAGAGTGTTTTTTAACTGCTATTTGTCTAGACTAGAAACCTAATATATACTTACTTTATAAAGGAGGCATGGGCATTCATTTCTACAGTATAGTAGGACTTTGTTTTAATTGGAGAGATTGTCCTGATTATTGCTGCAGGAATCGATTATTTGGAGCTCTCCACAGAAATCAGGTGCTGACAATTAGGTGAGGGGTGGTTGATGTTGACCTGGCTAATTTACCAAGCAGCTGTTTCTTCTGTTGTTTCACTTGGAAAGGTAAATTCACCCAATCCATACCTGTGGAGAGCTTGATCGAATAATGGGTTTGTGCAGCTCTAGACTTGATCAAGAGAGATCTTACATCGTCTGCTCCTTGTGGTTAGCTGCTCTTTAGATTAAGCTAGTTGCAAGGTTGGGGATGCGCACACTTGCATGCATATACTGAGTCATAGTTATTGCGCATAGCGTTATACACTATAGTGCAAAAGTGACGTGAGCACCACCTGCAGGTGGAAGATGAACGGCACAGATCTGCGCTTGGACTCAGACCCGCGCTACAGCCTGATGGCAGGTAACCTTGTGATAAGCACCCCAATGGGTGCCCGGGACAGTGGCTCCTACCAGTGCCTTGCCACCAACCCCAGCGGCACGGTCATCAGCAGAGAGGCCCTGCTCCGATTCGGCTGTGAGTGTCGCACCCGCTTTCCAGAGAGCCTCTTATCTTTCCAGATTCAGAATCATGGTTTCTAAAGCAGCCATTCTGCATTGCTGGTAAATGTATCATATTTGAGGGTTTCCACTGCTCTTCAGGGATGGCTTGTTTCTTAAAATATGCCTCCATTCAGCATTGGTTTATCAATCTCAATACATGTTGGAGAAAGCTATTGCATATTGAATTAACTGTATACAGTAATTTTCTAAATATAATATAAAATAAATATAACCTGCACCCTTTGTATAATGCAGATGACTGATAAGTCTAGGGTTACATGCCTTGTATAATGTGCATCCAATCAAAGATACCACAGTATATTATGTATAATATTACAACATATAAAATAACCTGCAACATATTGCATGAATGTACTATAGTCTGAAAATTAAGGATGGGATTTATTACTGTGCAGCCTTGTCAAAATGTATTCATACACCCCTTCCCCCTTTTTTATTTTTTAGACCTCCATGAATTTTCTCCAGACGAACGAAGCCCTCTGACGGTTAACGAGGGGATGGGATTCACCATACCTTGCAACCCACCCCAACACTATCCGGGTAACCTGTCTGGGTGGACATGTCTAAATACTCAATCAAATATAATGCTACACATATGAAGGAAATAAACTGCTTTGGGACTGTTTCTTAGAAGACTATCTTGTGCCGACTTAGCTGCCTGTCTCTTAGTTAGGTCCTATTTTTTGTATTTAATAAACTTCCTCTCCTCTTTCTCTTTTTCTTCCTCTTCAAGGCCTCTCCTATCGCTGGCTGCAGAAGGAATTCCCGGAGTTTGTGCCAGCTGGGAACGGCCGCTGGTTTGTCTCCCAGGTGACGGGTAACCTATATGTGGCTAGGGCGGATCTTCAGGATGCAGGCAACTACTCCTGCTTCGCCACGAGCCGCATTGACTTCATCACCAAGAGTGTGTTCAGCAAAGCCACGCTGCTCAGAGTCAACAGCGACAGTGAGAACACATTCCCTTATTGTAACATACACCCATCGTCTTTGACTTGAGTTCCAGCTGAGACTGACTTTTGTAAAGCTGCAGCATAACCTCTCATCCCCCTCTGTCTCTCTATCTCTCTCTCCAGCCAGCCATAGAAAATACAGCCCCAGCATTAAGGTGCGCTTCCCTTCCGAGACCTATGCCCTGGCTGGGCAGACCGCACAACTAGAGTGCTTCGCCTATGGCAAGTAAGGGCCGCTATTGGTTCATTCTACCACATTGTGATTTGCTGCAGTACCCATAATGTCTAGATGGATGGGTGCTGTATATAATATATTTTACACAACAATCACCAGGAATTCAGAACATTGAAATAGGACTGATCTGTTTAGCCAGACCATTCCCTCGCACTCACTCTCTTGCCCAGCCCTATCTCCCCACTTCTCTCTCACATTCCCCTGCTCTCCTTCCCTATTGCCACTCTTTTTCTCTTACACAAAGAGCCTTCCTCACTGTTGCGAATCTCCCCCAGCCCAGAACCGGAGCTACAGTGGCGGAAGGTGGACGGTTCTCTTCCCACCAAGGCCCTCCCCACAGCCAGGAAACCCATCCTGCAGATCCCCGAGCTGGGCTTCGAGGATGAAGGAGTATACGAGTGCGAGGCCAAGAACTCAGAGGGCCAGGTCAGCTACCAGGGCAGAATCACCGTTCAAGGTAACAGAACCTGGGAGGACACGGGTTCAAAACTACATCCTAATGAATCATACAAAAGACTTGTTATTCAATTCTGTTATTAAATGTTAACTCCTTGATGGGGGTGCAGAGTTACTAACCCACAAGCTTCAGGTTTTCGTACCACACTAGTATTTGAGTTGGTGGAATATTGGTGTCCCTGACATTTGCCCTCTCCCCCAAGCCCAACCAGAGTGGTTGCAGGTGATGAGTGACACAGAAGTGGAGATTGCCTCTCAGTTGCGCTGGAGCTGCGCGGCTGCAGGAAAACCTAGACCCTCAATGCGGTGGCTCCACAACAGGCTGCCCCTGAGCTCACAGGTACGCAATCAGGTGTGCTGAATACAAACACTGCTGACCATTGTGAAGTCTTCACAATAACATGGGTTAAACATGATATCTGGTGGCAATGAATATAACTGCTATGAATCCATTATCCGTTTATTGCTAATTTTATAGCATTCAAATTGTGCTTTTTGATTCAGAACAAAAAGTTGGGGGATACAGAATGCGTATGTGTGGCAAAGTGGTAATTAGTAAAGCAGGTGACGTGCAGGTGGAGTAATTCAACAAGAAAAGACAACAAAGTGCTGGTGAAATGGTTTCTGTTCTATTTGTAATCCAAATGGTCTGATGACCCAACAGTAAATAACAGGAGGACTGGCAGTACACAGCCTGTGTTTTGCACAGGGAATAATGATCAGTTGCAGTGCCATAAACAATAAGAAACAATAGTCCAGTACAAACACACACGAGATACAAACACCGTCACCAGTCCAAAGTGCGTGCTGTAGTGCTCGCTGTGAAGTACAGTTTATCTGTGATGCAATGTGCAGGATTGTCCGGGTTTAGTGCTGGCCGTGGGCAACAGCTCTGGATCGTGTTAGCTGTCTATTCTTAATAAACAAACAAACAATAAGTTTTAGACAGACAGACAAAACCAAAAAAACACTCACGGTAATAATCACAGTATCCGTCCATTCGGTTCTTTGCATAACCATCACAAGGAACAGATCACCTCACTACGTCCTCTTTATATACTGTCAACCATGACCCCTTGGTTAGTGAGCATACCCGCTCCTCCAATCCACAGGTGCCACACCGTTAACCTTCTGGGTCAATGATTTAGTGTACCGTAGCTCAGTTCCCTTTCTAGATGGCCGACTTCCGCCTAACCCTGGGAATGAACTGTCGGACCATCCAATCCTGGGTACCCTCTTCCCTTTACACAATGCCCTCACAGGTCAGGAAGGAGATCTACCACCAAGAATCATTCGATCTCTGTCACAGTATGTAATAGACTATGAGGTTGAGGTCTCAACATTCATAGTTCATCCCTCTTTGCAATCTTCTCCCAGGATCGTATTGAAGTGAACAATGGAGAGCTGAGGATCTCTGGCCTGACCATGGGGGATTCTGGGATGTACCAGTGCGTGGCAGAAAACAAACATGGCACCATCTACGCCAACGCCGAGCTGAGGGTGCAAGGTGAGAGGTGAAAGGGTAAAACCTGTAGAAGGGATGTGTCTCCAGAGTGACCTTTACTCCCTATCCAGCAGGAGCTTCCATAGAGGCTGATACTTGCTCATTATTTTGCTAGTTCATTTTTCACCCATCTAATCTGTCATTACAATATTAAAACACGTCTCAGAAAGCTTCATGTAAAAACATCCGTCCATTACAATTCTTTTTCATTATAAAACTAAAAGCTTCTAAGAGACCTCCCCAACAATATTTAGTCTATTAAGTATTTCATAAAATGGCAATCTATTTTACAAAGCCAGGGATGTAATCTGTTGGATAATTAAAACAAAAACATTATAATTTACAAACGGTACCCATTATGGATTCTCTATAATCTGACATCCTGTGCTGGCTATCTGATTCACATTCATATTTGTTTTTCCTGTTGTTTCTCCCTGTTTCTCTGGCCGCAGTCCAGGCTCCTGATTTCCGGTTGAACCCGGTGCGACGGTTGATCCCGGCAGCACGGGGGGGCGAGGTTATGATCGAGTGTCTCCCACGAGCCGCACCCAAACCCGAAGTGTTCTGGAGCAGAGGCACTGAGCTTCTCACTAACAACAGCAGGTAACCCCAGCCCGTTCATTTCATGAGTAGATTCAATCTGAGGATCCACACTATCTACATAACATGGGTTCATCATGTCTGGAACACGTGACTGTGAATGAAGTGAAACGCGATTGCAAATCTGTTCAGTGTGAATCAGGCATAAGTGTGATGCTGCTCAATTTAAGTCATTCAGACAACTCTGGCTTCAATCAAAGTTTTCAAAGTTCTGCAAATGTGTTTAATTATTACAAGTTCCCGGGCACCTAAGAAATGGATTTCATACCTTTAAAAAGCGTGTCCCGGCTCGCAGGGTCACCATCACGGAGGACAACAGCCTCTGGATTCGGAATATCAGCCGTTCAGATGGGGGGAAGTACACCTGCTTCGCTGAGAACTTTCTGGGGAAAGCCAACAGCACCGGGATCCTCTCAGTCCGAGGTAGGACTGCCCTGCCCCTGTCAACCCAGGCCACTCCATCCCTACTCCCACTGCGAACACAGATACTGTATAACATACACCCTTATTAAAGATTACCATGGTAAAAGCATACAAGAACAAAGATGGAAATAAGACTCCCACTGTGTAGCAACGATCCATTCCTGGTTTTACTGGGAGTTTAATAAGACACTCCTGAGATTGATACCTAACACTGTGGCTAATCAAGCTTGTTTTAAAACCTGGGATGGGTGAAATTCATATGTAATAAGAGTCTTATTTCCATCTCTGCAAAAACATCGTAAAGCATAAGCAAGGCCGGTAAAGTTGCAAAACTACTTCCACCACTGGCCGATAAATGGTCTCGTTGTCCCTGTTGACATCTCTCCATTTATCCCATGCAGATGGCACTAAGATCACTCTGGCCCCCTCCAACGCTGACATCAACCAGGGTGAGAATGTCACGCTCCAGTGCCACGCATCACATGACCCCACCATGGACCTGACCTTCACCTGGGCGCTGAACGGCTTTCCTCTGGACATGGAGCAGGCCGGCGGGCACTATCAGCGCGCCACAACAGTGAGCCATCACACTCTGCTTTCTTTCATTGCTTTTCTGATGTTATTATGTGTCCGAAACTGTGCTCTTGGTGCGAGTGTCCGTGAAGTGCTGGTGGTGACCCGTTGTGCTGTGCTGCGCAGTGAGATGATGAATTGGGTATGCGCTGGCTCCCTGGCTGCAGCTCCGGTCTTCGTTTTGCTCTGCTGCTTAGTCATCCACTCAGCGTAAAGCGGCGTACTTGCGTAGCTGCGTCCCTTTTGTACTACCCAACTCCTCCCTGCGTTCAGCTTGGTGTCCCGGTGTAACCAATCACTGCTTGACCCACAGCTGATCACTGACAGCTACGTGCCCCCATCAAGATTGCCTACTTCCTGTTTCCGCCCAAAGTCGACCCGTCTATGGGGATGCGTACTACCAACTTTACACAGCGCCCTTTCTGGTCGGGAGGAAGATTTACAACATTGATCCTTTCTGTCTTTATCACAGTCTGTTACTGAATTGTATTGAAATGTCTCCCCAGAAAGAAACTATCGGAGACCTACTTATTCTAAATGGCAAACTGAAGCATTCTGGGAGGTACACATGCACAGCCCAGACCGTGGTGGACAGCGCATCGGCCTCCGCGATGCTAGTTGTAAGAGGTAACGTATAGATTGGGAAGTGCAGTTTAATCGGATAGCACTTTGGCTTAGGTCCTAGTAATGGCATAAGTTGTATTTCTTGCCCTTAAAAAGAGTCTGGTTTTCACTTGGTGTAGGTCCTCCGGGTCCACCAGGGGGGGTAGTGGTGAAAAATATCAAGGAAACGGAGGTGGAGCTGAGGTGGAGCCGGGGGTATGATAACCACAGTCCCATTGGAAAGTACACCATCGAGTCCAGAACTGCACTGTCTGCGGACTGGAAGAAAATGCAGACTGGTGAGTCATATTAATCTTTACTTTGTTTTCGAGCTTCATGAGTTCACGTTACCTTATGCACACAGAACAGCTCCTCAAGCCATTCCTGGTCACAGGTCATTGATAGCGAAATACAGCAGCCTCTCAGAGTCTGATAGCACATCGTTAGTGTAAAACCATCCTATCTGATCGAGGATGAGATAAGGAAGTACCAATTACAGCGCTCTGTCCCGCCCCACAGACCTGCCGAATATTGAGGGTAATGCAGAGTCTGCCCGCGTCCTCAACCTCCTGCCCTGGATGGATTACGAGTTCCGGGTCATTGCCAGCAACATTCTGGGGAGTGGGGAGCCCAGCAGCCCTTCACACAGAATCCGCACCCGAGAGGCAGGTCCGTACAGCACATTGACCTGTCACCCGAAACTGTGGCCGAAACCTTTATTTATCCAGATGAGTCACTTGAGAACAAATGATCTTTTACAATGACGACCTGGCAAGAGGCTCACACCTTTTCCAAAGAGCAATGTGAAAGCAATTGAAAATTCAGTTTTTACTCCTAAATGACATTTATTTTCTTGTTACACTGGGCTATTGGACACAAACAATGGGGCTTTTTGAACCCAAGGCAAGTTGGAAAATCTAGACCAATATAACTACAAGTGAATTCATTATAGCCTGTGATTTCAGCTGATGGCCATGATAAAGTGACTTGCCTGTTAAACATATATATTGGGTAGGAAGAACAGTTGTGGTTAGGTTTGGGTACTTTTACAATGGGTTGGGCAGATACCAAATTTCAGAAGGGTGAGGGGTGAGGTAAGCAAGCTGAAGTGTTTGTGTTGATCTCCACAGCTCCCACTATCGCCCCCTCTGGATTGGGGGGCGGAGGCGGGGACAGGCATGAGCTCATCATCAGCTGGACTGTGAGTGTGTCTGCCAGCTTTACTCATCTATAATATTCCATGTGGAGTCGTTTGCATGCATATCCTGCAATAAAAAAACACATCATAGCAGATCCATAGCTTCTGCAGCCTGCCACCAAACCAAATGACTGCTTAGGCTGAAGTGATTCAGCAGCACTTAACTGACTGTCAAATTAAAAACAACAGGAAAACAGAGCAAGGAAAGAACAATGCTCTTGTCATATAATACTTATCCCTCGCTAGTATAAAATCCTCAGCCTCAAGAGTTTAGTTGCTCCCTGTGTGATTACCCTTTTTATTGCAGCTTAATTATGGTTTGCAATTTTTTGTTTAATGAAAATTAGAAACACTTTTTTTTTTCTAATCTGTAGCCAATGGCCCGCCAGTACCAGAATGGAGAGGCATTTGGCTACATCCTGGCATTCCGAAAGAAGGCAGACCGGGACTGGCGCCTGGAGAAAGTGGCCAACGTGGAATCTTCCCGCTTCATGTACCGCAATGAGACCACAACCCCGTACTGTCCCTTCGAGGTCAAGATCAAAGGATACAACCGCAAAGGAGAGGGCCCTTTCAGCCAAACTGTCATCATTTATTCTGCAGAGGAAGGTGAGCGCTGAGAGACTGGAGGAGGAGCATGGCCAAGATGCTGTAGAAAAAAATTATTTGTACGGGCTCCCGAGGGGCGCATCCAGTAAAAGCGCTCTGCGTGGAGTGCAGGATGTGCCCTATAGTCTGGAGATCACTGGTTCGAGTCCAGGTTATGCTATCGCCGAACGTGGCTGGGAGTTCCCAGGGGGCAGTGCACAATAGGTCGCCCGCCGCCTGGGTAGGGAGGATTCAGGTCGCAGGGTAATCTTCGGTTCACCGATCAACAGCGACTCCTGTGGCTGATTGGGCGAATGCGGCTCTGCTGTAGAAGCCACTCTGTGTTGTCCTCCGGCACTATGGGTCTGGTGGCTTCGCTGTAGACCTGCAGCGTGAAAAAAGACAGCTTGGCAGGACACGTTTCGGAGGACATGTGCGTCTGCCGCCGTTTTCCGAGTCGCCACGGGGGAGTTGCAGCGGTGAACCGGGATAAAAAATAATAATTGGGCATTCCAAATTGGAGAGAAAACTGGGGTAAAAATCATTGGCGACGACTAAATTAAAAAAAAGAAAAGAAAAAACTAATATATTGCTCAACCTTGTTGAGGGGTTTCCCACCAGACGGTGCCAATGAAATACACAGCAAAAAAAGAAATCAATATTTTTTTCGGCAGTCTATCCCCAGTTGTAAAAATAATGTGAGCTATAAAAATCAGACCAATGTCAAAATGTCTTTTGGGTCAAGCCATTGAACAATTTTATAACTAAGTCTTTTTTTAGTACTACAAATGTATTGTTTAATGTTTTTATAAAGGCAAAATGCAGATGATGACAAGCCAAAGCACATGGTCTTTAGGAGTACAATTGTCATCTTCCTGAGCCTCTTGCTCTTGGATGATAGCTTGCAACAGCTTGCCAGTTCATACAGTAAATTCACCAGGAACATCCTCACTTTGAATAGCATCATGCTGGATAATATTTCAAGCATCACGCTTGGGGACTGAATTCTGTGATGGAGACTTTAAAGTTAGCATTAAGTTAAAGGGTAAAATTGTGATTTAATTGTGGAAACATGGATGTCTCTAGAGAATCTGGCTCCGGAAGAATCAGAGAATTGTGTGTTAAATATGAATAGAAAATACATGCCAATCTCCCTCCGTTCGCCACAGAACCAACAGTGGCCCCCAGAAGAGTGAATGCCAGCAGCTTGTCCGCTTCCGAAATGCTGGTGTCCTGGGACCCAGTCCAGAACCTCTCCATCAATGGTGTACTTCGTGGATACGAGGTGAGGCACACAGTCATGGATTCATTCACTCATCTGTTGTCTGTTTAATGGCATTTATAATTGGTTATCCTGACCTAATGATAGATGACCACCTTATTCAAAACTGACATTCATTAGACTGTGTTAGATGGATGCTTCCTTTTTTTAGCAACAGTAGAACAGATTCCTGAACACCAAGCTGCCATTATTTGGCCTCATTGGTCACTACAGCTGTAACTGTACTATGTTTCCTATCTGTGCTTTTCTTTATAATGCTCAGATGTTTTTTTAAAGTTGAACCAGGGCAACTTCTCGTACTCCATAGAGTTCACGTAAACGGTTTTTAAAAAATGTAATTTAAAAAAAGGTGATGAAAGAGGATTTATGAAGTTAAAGCTTTGTGAATGGTTTGAGTTAAAAAGTAACCAGTTATCAATTCTATTGGCAAGATGTTTGGTTTTGTTTGTCTGTAGTTACGACCCATAATGTTTTATAGGAGTAATTTATTTGTTTGTTTGTTAACTTTTATTACCACTGGAACTGCACACAATTATACTCATTAAATCACGACCAGTGTGAAATTTGACAGGTCAGTTCTTGTTTTCAAAGCCTGAAAAAAAAAATTTGAGAACCTACAGCATCAAACTCAACTACTTGGGCCGAAATGTGTTCTGTTTTTGTTGATGGTGACCCTCACTAACCTGAGCTGTGCTGCTGTGTGATCGTTCCTTCATCTTCTTTATCACTGGGGGTGCCTATCAGGCACTGTCTGTGTCTTAGCATTTGGTTGCATGTTCTTGCAGCTAATGGTGGTTTTGGTATCTGTTTGGATCATGGTGTATTTGAGTGGGATAAGCTATTGAGCAAAAAACAGTGAGGTGCTTGTTAAAAAAAAACACTAGCTAATAAGCAGAGTTAAAAACTCCTTGAGGGAATTTCCAAAGACAGATTCAGTACAGTAATGAAAATAATTATGGAAACCCACTCATTAGGAGATCCTTGATAACTGGTTATTGATAAATCCTCACACCTATCTACCTACCTACCTATCTATCCAAACGATACCTTTATCACTTGTTTCACTCTGTTACACTCCTCCACTCCAAACCCTCCTACACAACTCACACCATTAATTCCTTTGTTCTTTAGTTCTATAGGGTGTGACCAGGCCACATTCCAACCTGTTCAATAAAACAATCACGCAGTTCATTTAAACAATTTAACAATCCCTAAACCAATTCAACCTTTAACTCCACCTGTGGCTTTGCCCAGGGAGCTCCAAATACACATTTCATAGTGTGCAGGGCCTCTGCCATGTCACACTTCCTGCCCCTGCTCTGCCACAATACATGCACGCATACATGGTGTACATTTTCTAAAAAGTGTTCAAATGACAGTTCATAATAATTATATATTACAATGCTGGCATCAGGGGTCGGTCACGTCAGCAGCAAGGCTGAGCGTGTGAGATCAAATACTGTAGAATCGTGTCCCTGATCAATAGCTGCAGGTGAAATAAAGCATGACCAATTATAAACTGTTCCAAGTAAAGAAGACCACCCCCACCACCACTTTGCTGCATGACATTTGGATAACAAGATCAGCTACAGTGCAGAGTACAAGGCTACATGGCAAGAGTGATTGAAGCAAAGAGGGAATGAAGGAGGCACAGCAGATAGCACCACAGTGTAAAGTGCAGCTGGAGTCCCACTGGATTCGTCTGCTGTTAAAGTCCAGCGGTTTAGTGCAGCTCATATTACCAAAGGTCGGGTCGGCTTTACATTCATGTATGAAAGAAGCTAATGCCAGACATGTGCTATGACAGCAAATTCATCAAAGGATGAAAAAGCAATATTATTAGCGATGCACAAGAATTAGTAGTATGGCATTGCAGAGGGATAATAGGATGGGATTGTAGATTTGCAAAAATGTTACAATGAGCCATTTCCAAGCACAATAACACACTTGAAGGCACAGGTCTTTTTGTGTGTTATTGTTTTAAATATAAAAACTGGCCAAAACATTGATATTTACAGTAAGTATTTCAGAGGTATAACTGAAGCCACTGATGCAAACATATTGGTGTAGCAATTTTTTTTTTTTACATTTTGAACGGTAGACATAGAAAGTGTCACCAGACCACTCCAAAGCATATTTATACTACCAAAATCCTGTGAACTCATATTCTTGGTTTCAAATACAGGGATGGGAATAAGACTCCCACTGCATAGCAGTTTGATCTGTTCCTGGTTTTACTACGGCTTGAGGTTGCTACCTATACACCTGTATTAAAAACTGGAATGGGTGAAACTGCTATGCAATAAGAGTCTCATTAACATCCTCGAAATATGTGAGACATGTATCAGTGCAGCTAGGGTGCATTTATTTTTCTTTTCGGTTACTGCGGTATTATAGATCCGTTACTGGAGGAAGAATGATAATGAGGCAGCTGCAGACCGAGTGAGGACGGCCGGGCTGGAGACCTCAGCACGAGTCTCAGGCTTGAGGCCTAGCACTTTGTACCACGTGGCGGTGCTGGCCTACAACAGTGCAGGGACTGGGCCCCCCAGTCCCACCACCGCCACTGCCACCAAGAAACCACGTAAGACAACCCCTGGGGGGGGGGGGGTTGAGGGTTAGGGTTAGGGTAGTGCTAGGGTTAGTGTTAGGATTAGGGTTGGGTTAGGATAAGGGTGATTGTTAAGGTTAGGGTGAGGGTGAAGGTGAGGTTAGGGTTATGGTTAGTTAGTGTCATGGTAACGGCGAGGGTGAGGGTGAGAATGAGGATGAGGGTGAAGGAGAGGTTAGGGTTAGGGATAGGATTAATTAGTGTCAGGGTGAGGGTGAGGATGATGGTTAGGGTAAGGGTTAAGATTATGGTTGGAGCTGGAGTTGGGGTTGGGGCTTGGTTTGTATTTTGGTTTGGTTGACGTTAGGGTGGAGGATGGAATCAAGTGCGTTGTTATAAAAAACAAGGTAAATACAAACACTCCACAGCAATGGTTTATTTCCCACCTTGCTCTGTGTGCGCGCAGCTCCCAGCCAGGAGCCTGGCAATGTTTCGTGGAAGTCTGACGGATCGTGGGTAACGGTGGCCTGGGATCCTGTCAAGGCACTGAAGAATGAGTCAGCCGTGATGGGATACAAGGTGAGTGAAAAACACTGCTTTCAGTATTTAAGAGAGCTTCCAAAATCAATAATACAGTAGAACTTTGGCCGATTTTGACACAGAGAAAAGAAAACAAATCTGTTTCTAAGCTGTGATGAACAAAGCTGAGTTTAAGTTTCATTATCACCATTCAGAGGGTAATTGCACTGATGATGTCTATGATAGGAAGACTCATAGGCCATTTACAAGAGTCGGAATCTGATAATGGTAATCAAACTAAGAGACATTGTGTGCTGTCTGTCTGTTTTTCATTCCAGATAACAAGGCGTCTTGCTCAGCCAAATTGTTCCCCTTCTTATCTGGAATGGGCTGGGTGCATTGGCTTCTGATAGCACCAGTCTGTGCCATGCTGCAGGACAGAGTGTGACACTGAGAAATGACAATACATTGCAATACAATGCATATATTTACAAAATGCAGCGCGCTGCCTAAAGGTGAAACTGTAATGTATTGAGACTACCTGTAGCTTCATTACTATGTTTAATTACCAGATCTGCTCCATAGTCCATACGTTACAGTCAGAATTGGAGAGGTTACCATAAAGTTACCATAGAATGTGATTCACAAAATAAAATATTAATAATAATAATAATAATAATAATAATAATAATAATAATAATAATAATAATAATAATAAAAGCAGACACCACATTCTCATGTTCAAAGCTTTCAAGGTTAAAAATCTTCTATACTGTGATATCAGGGGGACTATAACCCTGAATGACATCGATTCCTGTAACTGTAACTGATAGTAATCTCAGTCAAGCGCACAAAAGCAATAGCAAAGTATCAAACATTTCTGAGACTTCCCCCTTTGGTTTTGATTCATTCTGCAAAACTTCGAACTAAATGTACCTTTGAGGCTTTGAAGAGAAGGGGCGTGCAGGGCAGATATATTATTAATTAACGATTAGTGGTACAAATCCACAGAAAACTGTTGACTCGTCAACGAAACCACAGTCAGAACAATTCCACAGAAAAGCGAATGCCTTTTTATTATGCAAGTATCATTTCAATAATTAGTTCATTCTAGTTTCAAATATAACACTTAGAAAAGGGCTTGCATTTTTTTTTCAGTTTAGCGTTTCATATTATTTGCTAAAAGTAATGCAATCACACATTAACACAGGGGTGAATTCTGCCGGTACTCAGTGCCAGTATTGTGTCAAATAGTGTCATCAGAATGCTTAGAATTATTTTTTCCTCCATCTTTGCCTGAAAACCTTTTGAATTAGTATATGGAAATGGAAGCACTTGGTTTTAGAAAACATTTACATTTTATTGAGGGTAAACACCCTAATAATTGTTGCAAAAAATCAACAAAGAAGTTTAAAATATGCTAACAAGTTCTCTTTGGAAGGTAGCAAAGCATGGTATTGAAAACTCTTACAGAACCCACCAGATTATAATCTGCAGATTAGTCTTCAATTATTCTTTACCTACCAGATTATAATCTGCAGATTAGTCTTCAATTATTCTTTACCCACCAGATTATAGTCTGCAGATTAGTCAGCCATTTATCTTTTGACAGTTTGTCACCTTAATGAAATGTTATGCTTGCCATGTTTCATAAATAGAGAATCGCTAATACTTCTTAGAATAGTCATATTCAGTATCTGCTCATAAACTATACCAACGAGCGTGTGGAATTCCCCTAACTCCTCCCCACTCTGGTACTCTGTGTACCCACACTCGTCTTCTCTTGCTATAATACGACAGGGGTATTTCTTAATGCTCTTCCTCACTGTCCCTCATCTTGCGGGAAATAAAAGTGGGTGTGTACTAAAAAGTTGATTGGCATTTACTGTACAATATATCGCAGCCCTTTTTCGTTCTGGTGTGACTGCTCCATAACGATTTATGGTTATCGTTTCAGGTGTGACGGGGGCTTTTCTCGTTGTGTATCCCTACTTAACAGCTTCCCATTTGATACAGTGTTTTTACAATGAAACAATAACCCCTCTAGGGATTGATAGAAATTCATGGGCTCTATTGTGAAGCATGTGGTACATGAGATGCTGTATATCTTCCCCAATTCAATACACATTACACTAGTCAAGCTGTTGCAGAATGCTATGTGTGCTTGGCTTGCCCAGGGACCTTTTTCAAGGTCTCAATCATACTGCCTTACAAGCGTAATACATGCTACTCCTAAAACTGACAAGTTCCGATCTTATCTCAAAATCGATGTTTTACTGTGTTCTTTGTTGTAAAAAGTACAATTCTGAAAGTTTTTATTGTGACAAACAGTGTCTGTGCTGTGGGTGTGATTCAGGTATACAAATTTGGAGATAAGATTTCATAGATCTCATAAAAAAGGCCAATATAGTGATTCATGATGTCCAACAATTTAGTGTATTTCAATAAACATACAGTTCAATGTAAATTCAAATGCACCTTTCTCCACTTCTGAAACGCATTCTTTGCCTTAAAAAAATAAGCAAATCACCCATTGCTCCTGGTCACACAGCTGTTCGATTCAGATCAATTGAGTGGACACCTGTATTACAGGAATAACCTCCAGCCAGAATATACAACTTGCATTAATTGCATTACTGCATGATGTAGCTTACAAAAGTGTGGGCTGTACTGTTAAAGTAGCATTTTCATTCATATTTGGGAATACACTACATGCTGTAAGTATCTCGGAAATGTACTATATTGGATTTTACATTTAAGAAACCATTTTTTTTTCTGTCTCACACTAACTGTTTAATCTCACCAGAGTGTTGCACTGCACTGTAATGCATGTGTGCCGCTCTCTTGCTCCAGATCCTGTACAAGCAGGAGGGTCAGGCAGTGCTGAAGGTCCTGGGTAAGGGGAAGACCTCCATCCAGCTGCCCCTACCCCGAGACAACGGCTATGCTGTGCTGGAGATCCGAGCCTGGGGGGAAGGGGGTGACGGAGCCCCAAAAGAGGTCATTGTCTCACGGGACTCAGGTGAGGGGGAAAGAGAGGGAGAGGGCAGGTATGAGGGAAAGGGGAGGTGATCCCAAAAACATCTCTGAGATCTCAGGAGTAACAGAACCTTTATCAAACTTTGTCAAAGTTGACCATTTCCAATGCATTTACCAAGCCCGACCATGGTTTTGTATCATATTTTTCCAGCGGTGCTTGGCTTTACTACACTTCATTTCGCTGTGCTTTTGCATTGTAATTGTAAAGTGGTTGTCTAGTTATAGTACAACTCCGGGTATAACTAGCAGATCAAAGTTTGTAGGTGTTGTGGTGTTTCAGACTCATAGTGTAGCTGCTCACTGTGCAGTTTCAGTCACACTGCATGTCAAGTGCTGCCTGCTAATTTAACACAGGATCTTTTCTTTGCTGCAGGCACCGGCATGATGGTTCAGAACTCAGCAACAGAACAAACCCCTCTGCACACCGTCTTCATCACCACCCTAGTAATGCTCGCTCTCATTGGATTATTGGAGCACTGACTCCAGCCTGAATGAAACTCCTTGGTCGGACACACTTTTCTGACTTTTCATAACAGGATGAATATTTTTGTTGTTGTTTTTTTTTTCCTTTCTTTTAGAAGATTTCATAGTACTCTGAAGGCTGTTTTTGAGGCACCTAATGACTTATCAGGGTCTTCAGAAGGACTGACAAATGTGATTTAAACAATCATTTTGATAGAAATCTGCCTTATGGATTATTAACTTGAATAGTTTTTAGAAAGTAACTATACCTTCTCATAGAGCAACAAGGCATAGCTGTGAGTATGCTCACAGCGTCATGTAAAAAAGAGCGTAGCACAGTCTGCAAACCAGGGGCCTACCCAACAGTTTGTAACACTATCGAGATGCATGTAAAGGTTTTTCCCATGACATGCAACGGGCTATATTCTAAAAGCACATCTTGGCAACCTTTAAGATTGCTCTGCCTTGTAAGATACAGTGCATAAAAGCAGTTCTTTGGGACTGCCAGTGTGCTTCATGAATGCAGCCGATGCGTTGGTAAAATTCGTCTAATGAGACCCGACCTTTGCCTTGTGTAAATGATCCTGAATTCCCATGATCCTGAATTCCCATGACCTCACAGCTCATTGGCTAAAAGCTTAAAATCTGTTTCCTTTTTTTTAAAACCTGTAAATATAATTGTATATTGAATGACTGAATGTGAGCGCTATATAGGTCTAGACAGTAGAATAATTCATGCACTTCACAATTTGAAGCTGTTTCCTTGTAGGAATCTCAACACAGTTGGGTACACCCCAGCTGGGGAGAAAGCATCTATGTTTTCAAAGCATACTGAGAGTTGTAGTCTTCTTCAAGGTCAACATTAATTTTATAAGTGGTCATGTTATGATTAACAGTAAGCATTGATTTCTACTGATACATTTTTCTAAGCTCGATCAATTTAATCTCTCAAGGCTGTTTTATTAACTTTATTACAAATGGATCAAAATTGATTATATATACTGAGTATCAAAAGAAACGTATCACTTATATTTGAGCATCAGAAGTAACATATCACTTATATTTGCACATCGAAAAAAAGTATCACTTATATTTGGATAAAATTCATTAGACGGGATCGAAAAATGACAAACTCTGTTTTAGAGCAAGTGCAGTGACTTTTTATTGTATTTTATTAAAATGATCTGTCGATCTTGGGCAGGTGTTGTGACTCCTGATCTCCCAGTTCATGGCCTGTCATTGACAGTGTGTCTGGTTATACCGTCTCGCCAGGTTTGAAATTGCTGGCTGTGAGCACCCAAGACGGCGAGCCGCAGTGCGCTGCCCTAGTCCAGCCTCCAACATGCCGATCGCACAAAGGCACTGCTGTCTTGACAGATGTGGCATATTTTTTTCTGTGATGTTCTTTATTGTTTTTATTCAAGCTTGCAATTCAACAGCTAAAACTATGACTTGATTTCTTGTGTCACTTTGCAACACATGCTTGTCTCTGGGAAAAAAAAAAAAAAAAAAAAAAAAAAAAAAAGCTATACTAATTCCCCAGAAGTACATGCAGTAGCAACACAGCAACCAAATGAGTGCAGAACACCTGTGAGGACCAACATTAATAGGTGATTAATTGCTTATGCTTCAGTCATAGTCACTCAAGCGTGTAATGGTCAAGGATGATTGATCGAATGATTAAAAAGAAAAACATTTTGTCAATGTCCATCATTTATATACCTTTTTTTTTAAATTAACGTGTTATAATAGTAACAAGTTTCTTTTGATGCTTGGTATACATTCTGTTTACTAAAAACTACAGCTCCAGTCTCTTTGATAGATCTCTCTTAGCATAGATCAGTAATGGTACACATAGGGCGTAAATCTTGCAGGTGGTAAATGGGATGGGATCAGTACACCTCCCCACACACAAGTTTTCAAACTGGACACAGCTTCATTAGTCCCTTCTATTCCTCTGTTAAGTTTTAACAATTTCACCCATTGCTTTTAAAGTGAAGCTGTGGATGAAAAAACTACATCCAATGAACAAATCTGTAGATGCAATAGTAAATGCTTCCACACTGGTATTGGAAAAAAAAACATTGACATTGGCACCTTCCCTGCTTGGTCTCCCTATTTTAACAATAAAGGCATTTTACAAAGCTTTTATTAATGAAAACCTGTTAATGATGCAAAACAGGTACCACAAGGGATTCTTACATTACCTTCTGTTGGTGAACCCTTCCAGAGCCAAGCATTTAAAATGCCTTTGCGTGGAGAATAGACCCCAGATCTTCCTATCTAGTAGCGTTTTTTTTTTTCTACAGATTTACGCCCTTAATCAAGCCACTTTCTTTAGTATTCCTAAATTCAGCAACGATGAGAAAACCAAAGCAGGGAGCGGATAAACAAAATGGTATTTTTGAGCACCAGGGTGTTTACGTACAGTGTGTGGCACTTTACATTGTATGCCTGTTTGTAAGAGCCCTTTGAAATCTCCTGAACACCGCAGTTCTTCTTCTTGGAGAACTGAGCTCTTTTTATAAGTATCGTACTGCATGTGATTTTTATTAAAAATGACATTGGGATGATTTTGATGCTACTTCACTGTACGGATTCCTGGTCACAGATAACAGGTCACAGGGCTGTTAGTGTTCTGGTTAGCAGAATAAAGTTTTCCTAATAAAAAATAAAAAAAACTGTCCTTATAAAAACATTCCTGAAACCAGTCCTATATATATCTGGCCCGAGATGTTTTTAATAAAAACACATAGTAACACCACCTTACTGCACCACGCTTCTGTGGAATCTGTTAGCATGTGGAACCAACATTCAAGTAGCTTCAAATCCCCTAATGAAACAGTTAAGGCATACTGTATATCAACTACATTTTCGTTGAATTGCATTTGTTACCTGTATCACATCCTAATTGGTTTGTTCTGTACGATTTTCTGTTGCTGTTTCTGCTCATATCACTGTTTATTTATCAGAAGCCCTTTTTGTTGGAATAGCTAGTAAGCAATGAGCATTGAGGAGTCATTGCAGAAGCAATGCTGGCTGGTGTAATTGGTCATCATGGCAAATAATGATCTAAGCAGAAGGCGCAATAGAGAAGTAAGCAGGACACAAATAGCATTACACCAGACTTAGAAGAAAGATTAGGGAAACTTAAATGACACAAAGCATTTCTTTCAGGCTCTGAGATTAGCCACCCACTAATAAGCATAGTAATTGTCTCTTAATTTGCTATGATCACTGTTATTAACAAACCTCATGCAGTTAGCTTGGATCTCAGTTGTACAGTGTAGTTTTAGTTCACGTGATGAAACATCACAAGGCGACAGTTTCATTGCAGCTGTGTTTGTGTTGTTTGTACTGGGGAGGGGGTGGGGGGGGGGGGGAGAAGAGAACGGAGTCTTTTGGGGTGGGAGGGTCTATGATGGGCAATCATGAAACCGAGCAGTGAGCTCCTCCAGGGTACAAAACATCTAGTGCACTGTGAACCAAAAGGGTTGTTTGTAATGTAATCGAAGTGTCACAAAGGGAAAATAAAACATGAAAAGGCATCTGTAAATAAACTATTCAATAAACGAGTGGGGATTGTCGTAAAAACAACACTGTCTTGTCTTTTCTCCCCAATTAGATTACATACAATTGATCATATTGCATATTGCAACTTAACAGTGTAAATTGGGCTCTGTCCGAACAGCAGATACTGTATTTATTATTACTTTACCCCCCATTTTCACGGAATCCCCAATGAAGACTGGCGACTTTGCACAGCCAGGACGTGAACCTGCACACCCCTGACTGTATGACCCTGCACTGTATGAGCCTGCATGGTTCCTCATGTGGCACTGGGATTGAATAACAAGTCTGCTGCAGCTCTGGATTCGGTTATCGCAGGCTACCAGGCAGTTCTCCCGGGGTACAAAAGTTGCTGTAAAATGTTTTGAATCTCATTGCATTCTGAGCAGCTCAACCACAGCTTCCATCCATATACCTGCCATTTTATAAACTCAATAACACACTTGAAGGCTGAGGGTTCGAATGCCACATATAAAGTGGTTGAAGGCACCTGAGAACGGCTTGCAGGATCAGTACAGCTCACGTCTTCTTGCGTGTTATTGCATGTGTAGAACATGCAGGAGATCTAAAAGAAACTTAGCATCATTCTCCTTTAAGTTTTACTACAGAGCTTGTTCATTGCTAATTAGGCAGTACTGGTAGTCACACATGAAGGCAGATTCAACCTTTAGCTATAATCACACCACAGAGTAATGCAAACTCAGGGTTACACTGCTTGGGTTTGACTTTCTTACTTGAAACTAGTAAGGTGTTTCCCAATTAAAACACAGTTCATGACTTGCTTTCTTATGTCTCTTTGCAACACATGCTTGTCTGTAAAAAAATAAGCAATACTAATTCCCCAGAAGTACATGCAGTAGCAACAAGGCAACCAGATGAGTGCAGAACACCTGTGAGGACCAGCGCAGGGCTCAAAACTGGTAAGGGCAGCCCCTTCATGAAAGTATGAGGTTTAGACCATATTTATTACAAATGCTATGCAATCTATTTGCAGTTAACAAGTAGACATACAGATAACCGTAACAAGTAAGGGCAAGCATGCCTTTCAGATGTTTCACATATATAATTAATTGTATTAAAACATTTAATAGTCGGGTTGTGTTGCTTTTTCTTTTGCGATAATTATTAAATTGACATTGTAAAACGATTGTAAAATTATACTTTCCGTCTGTTCAGCTTTAAGATTTAATTAGCGCTGGCTTTTTTACTTTTATGACATTGCCAACCTAGAGATTACAGACCACCAATATAACAATATAGCCTCTTTTTATGAATACTTCTAGACTTAGACACAGTATCTAATCTTAAAGGTAAAATTGTATAGTCAGGATTGACTAGATCAATAGGGCGGTAAGAGACACCTTTTTTTCTTTCTTTTCTTTCTTTCTTTCTTGCTTTCTTTCTTTCATTCTTTGACTCACTCAAGCTATATTAAGACTGGCAGTGCCAGTTCACAACATACTGAGAAATCACAGCACTCACTGTAAGGAACATAAGCAGTATGTGATTTTAAATAATTGATTTTTGTTTAAAAAGCTCAATTATTCAATTCCTTGCACAGTCTATACATGGTTGGTAAATGTGACATTTTCTGTGCTATTAATTTTTTTATCTCTAATATAGCTAATGCAGTTTCTAGCTACCTTATGTGATAATGACAGCTAAAAAAAACAAGTAATAAACACCTTGCTATTGGGTCTATAGATTAATCAATAACTTCTCATGTTGGCTGGAAGCACCATGTGTCACAGTATGGCAGTATTTAACGACTGTTTTGACTTTTAGAGTTCATTCCATCACTGAAGAAGTCTAAGGTACTTTCATATTGTTTCGAATGTCTATTTAAATCTTCTTTTTCCTTTTGGTTTATAAGCAATATGTGTTATTGTATATGTTTTCATTCTTATTCGTAACCTCATTTTAAACTAATTTTGGTATTAAAATCTACTGTATATTATTTTATTTTTTAATTCTCAAAGAATTAAAAAAAACACAGTGTTTTTCAAATGTGTTGAATAATATGTATCTTTATTTCTTTACAATGCAGTATGTGTTTCTATTTAATTTAAGTAGATAGTTATTTCTGGTGGATTCTTTTATTTTACCATTTATATTACAATTACAATTTTAAATAAATGCACTACTCTACAGCATACCTTCAACGAAGCTTGGAGTTTGCATTGGATTAATTATTGTATTATTTTGTTGCATGTCATAATACCTTTGCAGCTATTTGATTTGCAGATTGGCAATGCAAATTCTTCATCAGAGTTTAAAAAAAAAAAAATTGCATGTACAACTGTGTATTTGTTATACTGATAAAATGGTTATTCTTAGTTTAAATTGGACAATGTAGCCTTCATAACAGCTTCACACAGGCTTTTTAAAATTCCTATACACTTCACCTTTTTTTAAGAACATACAGTGTGACTAATAGTAGCACCCATTGTTACTTAGGAAGGGAATAAAAAAAACAGAACAGTTATGACAGAAAATCAGCCCTAGTCACTTAATATTTAAAGGCACAGAGTTTCATCTTTTCTGTATGCGATTCATCTGGTTGAGAAAAAAGAGGAAGACAAATCACAGGACAGACAGACGTGGGAGAAAGTCTTGCTTCATTCAATTGTTTTGCAATGATGGTCCCTTGGTTTATTATTGTAGTAACAGAAAGAAGACCTCAGTCGAGCTAACTCCCAGGGACAGGGCAGTAAGAAGCAACTCGGCAGAGTTTGATTTGATTCTTCGTGTGTCAGAGGTTGCTGCAGAGACAAAATGACACGGCTGACTATTTTAGCAGGTAAGTTCTATTTATAATACAACCTTGAGACTGAGAGTGAGAGAGAGAGAGAGAGAGAGAGAGAGAGAGAGAGAGAGAGAGAGAGAGAGAGAGAGAGAGTGTGTGTGCCCAACAACAAGTTTTCTGTTTTCTCTGCCTCCTTATTGGCATTATTTTAGCATGTACTTTGAGTTTCTAACTAAATTCCTATCTGTCTCCTGAAAAGGCTTGGGCCTGCTGATGTTCCTCCAAGTTGGTAAGTACTGTTGGACTATTATGAGTTTTACACAGAGGAGATAACCCAGCTGTTAAGTATTTTCTTTCTATAATAATTTACGGCTTCAAATCAAAATATTTTAATGAGCAGCTTAGTAGTGCGTAACACAATCTTTAAAAACCATTACCATACATCTGCATTTACATTGTAGTAGGAACTGCTTTGTAAAAACGAGTAGTCTGTTTACAACGCACAAATACGCTCTAACTACATGTCAATACAGCGTTATTAATTGTTACCCAGTTTGTATTTTTCTAATGATGCCAGGAGTTAAAGTTGCTGTGTGGTTGTGTTTAGGTTCTGCCTTCAAGCTGGTATGCTACTTTACTAACTGGTCCCAGTATAGACCTGGTGTTGGGAAATACATGCCCAACAATGTGGACCCTCACTTGTGTACTCACCTGATCTACGCCTTCTCCATCCTGAACTACGCCAATGAGCTCACCACCTACGAGTGGAACGACGAGATTCTGTACCAGAGCTTCAACGCCCTCAAAAACAGGTGTGTGGATCTGGAGCTCCACTTAGTCATTGCCACTTGGGGATCTGGTAGTATGTCTTAGGATTGTGGCACTGTAGGGTCATGCAAACCCTACAACAGCACAGGCAGTGCCAGATGGAGGTCAGGTTCGGGACACATGAGGATTCACTCATGCTGTGATGTAATGCAAATGTAATGTTAAGCAATATCTGTAGTTGTATTTTTGCACAACTGCCTACACTTTTGACCAATGCACAGCTTATCAGAAGCAGATTGCACAGATCCACTCCTGATCCCACCAATGGAGACTGACAGGTTGCTTTTCTTTCTTTCCATAGAAACTCTCAGTTGAAGACTCTTCTGGCTGTTGGAGGTTGGAACTTTGGAACAAGACAGTAAGCAGTACCCTTATACCACATGACAGTGGTTTATACACCTAATAAACTCATCACAACCCCCATTAAACCATTGTTTAAGACCGTTAGTCTAAACATAATAGAACATCTGTTTTAAAAAAAAAAGCATAGTTGTATGAAAGATTAAAACAGACATCTAAATCCTGCAATCTGATAGGCTGATTTATTTCCTTTGCTGTTCAGTGTCAGAGCACCTAAGTAGCTGTACAAATCAATCTATGCTGATTGCTTCATGATAAAACTTTTCCCTGCCTGTTCCAGGTTCAGTATCATGGTTTCCTCTCAAGTGAACCGCAACAGGTTTATCCAGTCGTCCATCACGTTCCTGCGGCTGCACGGCTTTGACGGGCTTGACCTGGACTGGGAATACCCTGGGGCAAGAGGCAGCCCCCCAGAGGACAAGCAGCGTTTCAGTTTGCTGGTCAAGGTGAGACACCATAGTGGCCTTGCCCGTGTTATTTTAGTTCAATCGGTCTCTCTGTATACAAGTCACCGATTGGCCCGCCTTTCTTTCTTCAGGAACTTCTGGCGGCATTTGAAGACGAGTCGAAGTCAACCAAGAGACCCAGGCTCCTGCTCACAGCAGCAGTGGCTGCTGGCAAGGAAAACATTGACAATGGCTATGAGATTGCTGAGATCTCAAAGTGAGTTATGGATGATTGGGTCATTGGGGAGGTACAGTAGGAAGATCTGTAGAAAAGTAATTGACCTATTTCATTTGGCCACCTTTGGTGTAGCTCAATGACTATTGAGTACAATCTAAACCTTGAAAGGGTGCCAGACTTTAATCTCAAGAGTCTCAGAGTCTAAAAGCAATATTACAAATCAGCATCTTTAAGTAACCCCTAATACTACTACTATGACTACTACTACTACTAATACTGCTACTGCTACTACCCAAGTTAATCCCAGTAGATCAGATTCCTGGCTTGTTCCAGTACCAGCGTCGTGTAATTCATCCATTTGTGAATTATGACAGAAATGGGCTTTAATGTTCATGAAGATTTCATGGACATTCATGGTTAATCCCTTAACATTTCATCTGTGTATTCCCAGCAGAAACTTTTCATCTGAAGTTCATATTAAGGACACATTTTTGGGCTTGAAAACATGTACTGCTGGAGAGCCATACCTGTAAGCCAGTGGCTGTGTACTGTTTGTAAAATATATCTGTATCTGCATCTCCAGGTACCTGGACTTTATCAGTGTCATGACGTACGATTTCCATGGAGCCTGGGAACCCTTCACAGGCCACAACAGCCCCCTGTACCGTGGCTCCACTGATCAGGGGCAGCTGATCTACTTCAATACTGTAAGAATACAGACACACCATAAGCCATACCTTGCAACACAACAGCAATCTTTGACCACTGATTAATGATATCAATAATTATCACGCAGTTCATAATAATGTAATAAAAGCAGGTCTCTAATCTGATTCCTGACAATATCATAAAAAAAAATGTGCAAGGTATTCTTGAGTTAAACAGTAGATAGCAGTTTATGCAGTTTATAGACACATGATGAAATACTGGGCCCAGTTCTGCCCTCTTTCTCACCCTCTCTCTTCCCATTCCCACAGGACTATGCTATGAACTACTGGCATGACCAGGGAGCTCCAGTGGAGAAGCTAATGATGGGATTCGCTACGTACGGACGCACGTTCCGCCTATCCTCTGCTCAGTCCGGTGTGGGAGCTCCTGCCAATGGGGCTGCATCAGCAGGACAGTACACCCGTGAGGCAGGCTTCTGGTCTTACTATGAGGTGAGCCGCAGACTCCACTCGAACCCAAGTCTGTTGAACCTAGTTTCGCTGTTGAGTGCTTCCACTTCAATGAATACCTATGCCTCTTCCAGATCTGTACCTTCCTGCAAGGAACCTCCATCCAATGGATCACAGACCAGAAAGTGCCCTATGCCACCAAGGGGAATGAGTGGGTGGGCTTTGACACTGTTGAAAGCTTTGAAACTAAGGTATTTCTTCCATAATGGTAACGCATTTATTTATTAGACATCACAGGAACTGCAATCTTTCCATCACTCAATACAGGAGGGGGGGGGGGGGGGGGGTGTTATCAGTCATCAATAAAAATGATTAGAAATGCAAGCTTTACAGTCAGTTCTCTGGGGGAAGAAAACAACCAAAGCTGAGTCGTGCCCTTTAGAGGCTTTCTATTGGCTGGCTGATAAAACTAATTCTCTTGATCCCCAATAGTGACAAACAGCTCTTTTTACTCACTGCTCTTAACCCTAACCTTTGTACAGGTGCGATATCTGAAGGACAACAAGTTCGGAGGGGCCTTCGTGTGGGCTCTTGATCTGGACGATTTCAACGGACAGTTCTGCAGACAGGGCAATTACCCTCTTATCACCAAGCTCCGTACCCTGCTGGATACAGGTAAATCCATCGCGGGTCAGAAGATGCCCTTTACAAAGTGGAATGGGCAGTGCTGTGTGATGCATTGCCGTTACCGATTCAGTCCCTTGATGTGAGATGAGATGAGGTTAAAAGCACTAAAACCAAGAATGCAGAGGAGCTCGGCTCTTTTACATTGTGGTTAAGTTTTTCAATGTTAGAGCTCTCAACATACATTTTAATATTTCAATAATAGCCAACAGAGAGGCTGTAGAATATGGATATGTCATACACATAATGAATAGCTATTAATAAGGAAAATACATTTTCTTTTTTTTAGAAATACCCCCCCTGTCTCCCATGACTACCCTTCATCCCAACCAATCCTCTACAGCCAAACCCACCTCTACCCCCACCACCACCGCTACCTCCACCACCACCACCACGAGTAGCAGTGGCGGCAGTGGTTTCTGTGCTGGCAAACCTGACGGCCTGTATGCCAACAACATGGACCCCAACTCATTCTACAGCTGTGACCGAGGGGTGACCTACCTCCAGAGGTGCCAAACAGGGCTGGTTTTCAACGATAGGTGCAAATGCTGTGACTGGCCATAAAACGTGTCAAATTAATCTGCAAGACAATGCCAAATCTGATCAACGTGTACATTAACACAGTGTTTGTATCTGATCAAAAGCAAGCACCTGAAGACACCTGTTTGTGTGTTTGTTTTTTAGCTTTTAAAAATAAATCTGCACGAATCAAAATGCCTTCTTCATATTAAGGCGGGTGGCGGTGCCTGAATAAAGATCTGAATATATGATTTATTTGTGTGTGTGTGTGTGTTTTTTTTAAGTACAGTATTTATTAAATGGGCATCCCCCTAAGTTTCACTTTTAATTATTTGGTTTTTATAACAGTCTCGTCTCTTAGTGTCTAACAGGCGGTGTTGCGAGGCACACTGCCGTTACCGATTCTGGAACCGATTCTGTTTTAAAACCACAAATGCATGGGAGCCTGGCTCTTTTACATTGTGCTTTAAACGCTCGCTTGTAGTGCGCAGTGTCGCCGGTTCGTGCCCAGCCTCCACCCTCAATATTCTTGGCGCAAGAAAATGGGGACCAGTGATAATAAGGTTAAAGGGGAGGGGAGGGGGTATTTTAAAACATTAGTTAACAGTCATTTAACACCAGCCCTGTACAACACAGAAAGCAACGAGAGACACGTTCAGTTATGTTTGGGTTTAGTACTGCCTGCTATTTTCACAGCAGTGCATAGTGACACCCAATGGCCGGGTGTTGTAATTGCGATTTTGTATTGCGCGTACTGTATCTTAAAGAGATAATAACCAAAGCCTTTAAAAACATTTTCATTATCATAACAGTTTGTAACTAAAATAAAGGTAGAGGGCGCTCATCATTTCCACTTAGATGACATGCGCCCAAAACCCTACAAAGAAGAAGAAGACGGACAGTAAAATGGATTATGCTTCCATATTGACTTCTGGAAAAATAGCAATCAATTGCCATGTTTGTTACTGGCAACAAAAAATAACCCAGCGCCATCTTGGCTCCTGGCAGTTTCGTGGAAGAAGACGTCGAGGCAGGAGGCGCCGGGAGAGCAGCTTGTTCAGTGAAAGGGGACACATATATAAATAGTTTTTAAAATATTCCGGGTAACTGAATTGTTATTTAACTAAACTGTGCTGGTAATTGTGTATATTTCGGGGAGGCGGGTGTTATTTACAGATTCTCTTTAAGATTTGAAGCTGTTTTTTTTTTTTTTTCGTGTTTAGGCCTCTCTGAATACAGCGTTTAAGAAAATAACGAGAACGGCTCTCTATTTTCGATGTTGTTCGTACAGTGTTTCAAATGGGTCCTTAAATGAAATCGAAGTAGTACGTTTTTATTTTATTTATGTTTTTTTATTTTAGTTGAAACGTTTTGGTTACCGAACCCTAGAGAATTCTGTCCTTGTTTGTAATGGAAAAGGAAGTGATACAAAAACAAACAGCAAATGATATAGTGTGAAAAAATAAATAAATAACAGCGTGATTATATCAAGTTATGCAACATTGTCAAACGGAGTTTACCGTGTAAGTGTTAAGTCGAGTAGTACGGTGCCGTGCCGTTACGTAATTTGTTGTTTTTCTTTTTGTTTTTTTTAATCTGGCACTCGCTGCATACATGTCGCATTACTTGCTAAAATGAAATCGAATAAAACACAAGATTTCTTCATAGAGTAATGAAGACTGTTTGCAGTTCTAGACCCCAGTCGTACTACTTCTGAAATGAGAAACACATTAGAAAGTGATTGTGTATTTGTCTGTAGTACTTGTACATTTTGTGGGAAAGCGTATACGCCACTGTATTGTACACAAAGTGCGTTTTCTGGTTGCCTGGTCCTATTTTTTAGTATCGGGGAAGGTCCAGGGTAGAAAAAGAAAAAGAAATGTTGCTAAAATGCAATGAATAACTTTATTGGCTCTTGGTTCATGCCGCTAATTTAAGGCATGTAAAACAGAGGGTTTATAAAATGTCTGTTATGATTTCATTCGATGCCAGTGGCAATTAAATAAGTCCACAGAGCAGTTTCAAACACTGTCTAACCAAAAAGTTAAGAATGGGGGAGTGTGTGTTTGTTTTGTTTTTCATCAGGTAAAAGGAAGCCTTCCTAGAAGATGACTGGATTGGGATCACAATCAATCATTACAAAAAAAAAAAAAAAAATTAAGAAAAAAAAATAGCAGTATTGGTCTTCGACGTCTGATCTCTGTTTTCCGGTTGCTGTTAAAACTCAGCAACTCCCCTCCCCTGTTTCTCTGTATCACAGCCCTTCAATGAACTCTGTAGCGGAAGATTTATAATTGTTTGTCCATCCCATTTTACTGGGCTGTCTGCTACAGTCCCACCCAAAGCACAGGAGAGGAATCCCCCCAAAAAGGACTTGTTCCCTCCAGTACTTGTGATTTGCGGGCAGCATAGAGTTGCGGGCACCAGAAGGCTGTTGGTGAATTGAGTCTTCAAAGCTGTGTGACGGAGAGGGGGAATAAACAAGAGTTTCTCAGGCCTCTTTAAGTATAACTCATGGAGTGAGTGTTCCTATAGGCCCTGCAGGAGAAGCTGAGTGAAAGTGGGTGAAGAAGGGGCAGACCCACTGAACAGCACCAGGTACTGACTTCCAGATTTTCACACAGTATTTCTTTAAAGTGTATGTTTGTCCTTCTGAGGTCAGAGCTGGATCAGGTGCCAGTAAAAGTAGTCTGAGCAGCCACAGGGCCATTATAAATCAGCTGTAGATTGTCGGAGCTCCAAACTTGCACCCAGTCCTGGGTGCTGGAACTAATCTAAACATGGTATTATTTTTTCTTCCCATAGCACAATTAGCAGGAGTCTGATTGCTGTAATTTAATCATTGATTAGCAAAGGTAAACATCAATAGTTGTGTGGTCTTTAAAGCAGTTCCTTTTATATAAATCCTAAAATTAGTGAGGTAACCTAGGGTCATCTGAGGTGCTGTAACCCGGCTACCCTTGTATAAGGCAGACAGTATGGTAATGTCCCGTCTTCCCCTCTTTGACTGCGCAGAGAAGAGTCTTTTGGCCCGGTCTGGGAAGCGAAGGGATCCAAGAAGAGGCTTTTTCAGGTGATCCTGATCATCAGAAGAAAGACAGACCTACGTTGAGACAGGAGTTGTACCTATACCTATCAGCTCTTCAGCCTCATCTGTAGAGACAAGTCATCAGAATGTCCAGCCAAGGAGATGACTGCTATTTCTTTTTCTACTCCACCTGTTCCAAGGTAAGGGCTTGTCTTGATAATCAGTTTGCATTCTAAATGTTTTTTTGTTATTTTGATTTTAAATGTATTTGTTCAAGTCTTCACAAACCAATAGAAGGTGTGTGATGTAGTGGTTTGTTAACACCCTGCCTGGTCTCACTAGGGTGACAGCTGTCCGTTTCGTCACTGCGAAGCAGCTCTGGGCAGTGAAACAGTCTGCAACCTCTGGCAGGAGGAACGTTGCTTCCGGAAAGTGTGCAAGTTCCGCCACATGGAGATCGAAGTAAGTGTGAAATCAGCGCTCACAACCAAGTTTCTTCTCTGATAGAATTGAAAGAATATGTTAGTTTGATCAGACCGTTCATCACCTGCTGTGATCAATCAACAAAAAAAGCTTCAGACTTTCCCAGTTTCTGTACTTCTACTGGAAGGGTTGAGCTGAAAAAGTTGCAGGCCCAGACAGAATATTGCTCTTTCTGGTTTAATCAAATTTGTCTTTTTTTTTTTTAACCTTCAAGAAAAAGAGAAATGCAATTCCCTGCTACTGGGAGACCCAGCCTGCTGGATGCAGGAAGTTGAACTGCGCTTTTCACCATGAAAAATCTCGCATAATCGATGGAGTTTTCATTCCACCCAGTCAAAGTGAGCAACTTGCTTCTTAAGAGATTTGCTGCTGCTTATTATTATTATTATTATTATTTATTATTATTATATTGTGTAGAGGTTTATATTTAATTAACTTTCACACAGTTCCACTCATGAGAAAAGAAGTCAATGAGGAGCAGCCCCCAGAGCCTGTTCCCCCAACCCTTGCTCCCTCCAACCCCCCGAACCCCCAGCTCCGAGGGGTGATCAAGGCAGAGACTTTGGAGAATGTGCCCAGTCCCACACACCCCCCCGTTGTTATTAATGCTGCAGACGATGAAGATGAGGACGATGATGGTACAACTTAAAAATATATATATAATATCTATGTATTTCTAAAATTCCAGTTTCCTACGCAAATTAGCATGGCACAGAGTCACTGGAAAAAAATTGCAGGTTTTTTTTTTTTTTTTTTTTTTTTACCAATACTACTGTTGTAATATGAAAGGCTCAATATCAGCATATATTTTATTTAAGATTTCTGGTGAAAAATAGACACTAGAAATGGTCACCACAATTACTAATATATATTGAAACGCCTTGTCTTTTAGAATCTTTACAGTAATAATACAATAAAAAAATCATTGACTGATTTAAGGATGCACTTTGGATGAAAGTATATAAGAGTGCAGTAATAATAATATTGTCTGACCGGGCTCACTTTGTATCCTCTGTTTCGGCAGATGAGGTCTCTGATGAAGGAGAGGATGGTAAACCTGGGTTGGTGTCCTCTCCTGATGGACTCCAGAATGGCCTGGTGATCACTGGCACAAGAAAACACATCCCCAGTCCTACCAAAGGCATGTTTCTGCTGGTCACTCAGACTGAACCATCTATTTTACACATACTCGGAACATTCAAATTGTTTTCTTAAACTTCTCTTTTTTTATACCATTGTTTTGTAGATGACTCACTAAACTTTGGGATTAAAACACTTGAAGAAATCCGACTGAGAAAGGCATTAAAGGCGAATTTAATAAAATCTGGTAAATATTCTTCTGGTATCTAAACTATTCTGTTTGTGTCTGCTAAAAGTGGCGTCGCCCACGATGTCTTTGGAAGTGAAAAGTTGAACATCTGTCTGACTGTCGCAGGGCAAGCCATATCTGTTTTTGAATAAGATGTATTGTGTTTGAAAGCGTATATGTTGATGTCTCAGTCATTGTTTATCTGCAGGTAATTACTTAAGTGGTGTCGTTCCTCTAGCCGAACAGCAGGGCAGGACAGGTCTGGAGAAGGAAATTGTGAGGTCTGTGGTGAGACCAGCCTTTCTCTCAACATCAGAGAAAGGTAAGATTTGCATTCATCATACCTCCTCTGTGAAATGAGGTTCGCTAGAGCTCAGCATTGAATTAGTGTTTTCCAAAGCCTGTTGTTTAGAGGATACAAGGAGTATGAAGGATATGGGATTAAACTGTTGCATTGCAGGATTCTTTCTGGAACTAACAAATGTTTGTGTGTTTTTTTTTAAAGCAGTTGTCCCGGTCCAAGGTGATGCTTTCATGAAACGCAACATAGCTGAAAGGCTGGGCAAACGAAAGGCAGAACTGGAGGGAGATGTAGTTGTAAAAAAAGGTGAGGACCTTTTGAAAGGTTCACTAAAGTTCCTGTTGAGAGTTTTCAAGTTGAAAGCAACCTTTCGTTTTTTACATCACCCCAAGTCTCCTTGAATCAGTCCAGATGTGATATTAAATTACAGTAAAGTGAACGCACACAAGCTAGATGTTGGAGGCAAATTCTTAATTCAAGCGGGCTACGCTAAAGATGCTGTGGACCATTTGATCTCTAATATACTGAGACGGGTTGTTTTTGTAGGAAGATAATAAGTTAAGACATAAAGGATTGACTTCTCTTTTCTATTAAAATATTTCCAGTTGAGAGCAATCTTTCCGTGAAGCGCTGTCTTGCTGAGAGGCTAGGCAGGAAAGTGGATTCCGCAGAGGAGCGCGCAGATGTCATTCCCAATAAAGGTACACATTTATCACTTGTGTTTCTAAGTGTATAACCATAGTCTTGCAGTGCAATTTAAGAAAAAAAAGAAATAAAGTGCAGTTCCAATTTACTTTTATAAAAACAAAACATTTTATCTCCATTTTTTTTTTTTTTCACTTGGTACGGTCTTTGAGGCTGATGGGTAAATATGCTGCTTTTTTTTTTTTTTTTTTTTTTTTTTTAACACACAAGTGCCGAAGTCAATGAGGAAACGTTTGGGATTGCCTGTGGAACAGCCAGCTACTGAAACAGGTAAACTGGGCTAACTAATATTTTTATGCTTTTGTCCCACCTAAAACAAATGAAAACTTTTTTGATTTGACAGCAGAATTTATGATTATTACATTGTGAATTTGTACCTTAACAGGGAACGACAGTCAAGCAAAATGGTCTGGTGTGGTCCGCATAAAAACTCTTGAGGAGATTCGACTAGAGAAGGCGCTGAAGATGCAGGGAGAGAGCGAGCAGAACCGCCCAATACAGCCCTCAGCCCGGACAGTGAGCCCAGGGAAGAAACCCAGCAAACCCCTTGTGAACGTTGATGTCAAAACCTCTGAAATCCAGCACACCAAGAAGCAGGAACAGCTGGAGGAGCAGCAGAAAGCTGCAAGGAGCCCCCTCCTCGAGACGGCAGCCTCAGACACACAGAAAGAGAGGAAAGAGGCAGCACCAGGGAAAGGGCTGTCTGAGCTGGGGGAGGTCCGGGTGAAGACCTTGGAGGAGATCCGCAGAGAGAAGGCAGCTCGAATGCAGCAGAGAGCTGGGAAGGCGGAGATGACTGAGAACAACCCCAGGGCTGGAGATCAGAGAGACGCCGCTGCCACAAGACGACGGATCCTGCGTATTAACAAAGCAGCAGGTACGTCAGCCAGTTTGTTTGATTTTCTAGATGATAGTATTTGTGTAGTTTTGTCTAATGGTCTTTTTTTATTTGTATGTTTTTTTAATAGAAACAATAAAACAAAATGCATTATTTTGCCTTGTAATGTATCTTCTACCTGCCAAAGTGGTGCCCTTGAAAAAGTGTCCTTTTTTATTTATATATAGTTAGAAACTGATTTATTTTGTTTTAGTTTATTCTTGTTTAGACTCTGTTTTCTTTTATTAGGAGCCCTTGGCAAAAATGATAAAGTGGTAGAGTCCACGAAGGAGCCTGAAGAACCAGCCCCCGAACTCAGCACCTTGCAGGTAAGAGGGAGAAAACGACCAATTGTCAGTTATCATTACTATTCAGAATATAATGGGTTTTAAGTTTAGGCTCTGTTGTTGTAATTTTTATTTCCTGTCAACAGGCGGCAACAACAAATGGGAGCAGCAGCGCCCCAGTGGAGAAAGTGTTGGTGAAGAGCTTTGAGGAGATCATGAGAGAGAAGCGACTTCGTAAACAGCAGGGAGACTCCTCACCAGCCTCCATCCAGCCGGGCGTGACAACTCCTGCCCCTCTTAAGCCAGTAGAGGAGGCTGCAGCTGGTGTCAAACAGGGCTGGCTTTTACCAGCTCCTGCCCAACAAAGAGCAACACAGCCAGCCGCTGCCCAACCAAGAGAACGTGCTCCTGTCTTGCTTAAAAAAAGAGACCTTGTCCCTGCCCCTGTCCAGCAGAGAGCGACGTCACCAGCTGGTGTCAAACAGTGCGAGACAGATACTGTTCCTACCTCTGTCAAGCGGAAAGAGACCACATCTGTCAAAGAGGGACAGCTTTCTCAAACATCTGTCCAGCAAAAAGAGACATCACCAGTGTCTGTCCAGCCAAGTAAGAAAGTCCCTGCATCAAACAAAAAGAGAACAACAGTTCCTGTCTCCTTTAAGACGACAGAGAAAGTCCTTGCTTCAGCCAAACGGCTTTCACCAGCCACTGCTGAAAAGAAAGAGGGTGTACCGGACCCTGTTATAAAAGAAAAAGCAGTACAGTCTCAAACAGGTCCAAAAGACAGTGCTTCCCCAATGGCCCCAGAGGAGCCCCAGCCTGAAGCAGTGCAGCAGGCAGTGGCTGAGAAACCAGCAGTACAGGCACCTGAGCCAAAAGGTAATATTCTTTTGGTTCTCTTGCATGGGCACTAGACCACACTGCCTCTCAATTTCTCCCTGTGTCTTAACTGTTTTCTCTTCCTCCATTCCAGTGAGACCAAAGCTGAATGTGAAGCCATCAATGATGAAGCCAGCTTCCCCTGTGAGGCTGGGACAGAAACGCAAAGCGCCTGAGAGCCACCCATCGGCTATAGCTGCTGTGAAACCTATGAACAGCGCGCCCTCTACAGAGGAAGAGCAGGAGCCTCTCCACAAGCAGTCTGAGGTGAGAAGGGCTGTCACTGTGACTATTCAACCTGTCTTGGCTTTCTGCCTAGATTTATCAATAAAAAATGACCATACCTAATTTAGTAAAACTGCTTGCCCTAATCATATACGTTTATACTTTAAGCAGAAATGGATTCAGCTAAAGCCGTAATTGATTAGTTTTCATTAGTGTTTATTGCTTTTTTTTTCTAGACTCTTGCAAATTCAGATAAACCAGAGACATTGCCCAAAAATGACTGTCCGTCTGAGCCACCACGCAAGAAACTGGCAAACTCTCTGCAGAAATTCCCTCTGGCAGAGGCCGAAAGGACCAAGCCAGCAGCGGTACAGAGTACCCCAGTGGAAGAGCCCCAGCGAGCTACAGAAAGGTAAACCAGAACTCTAGACTACAGACAACAGCTGTGCCTCGTCCATCTTTCACTAATCTGTGAAACAACCTGTGCTAATTTGCTACCTTCAATGAGTCGTAATTCGTGTGTTCAAGTTAGATTGCAAAATCATGAAAGGATTCCAGCTCAGCATACATCAGTATATGTCAACGGTATTACATGTGCATTTTATCCAGTGTAATTACTTGCAAATGAATTGAAAGTTCATACCACACTCTTGCTTGGTGTAGTAGAAACCACTCCTCAACTGTGTTTCCATTCTTCATTTCCAGCGTGGTGGTGGCCAGTCCCTCTGCCCACCCTCAGCGGCCCACCCATCAGGTGAGGACTCGCAGGCTGAGCTCAGTGTCCTCGCGGGCCGGCGCCTCCCTCAACAGCTGCGCCGCGGTGGACGACTTTGAGGAGTTGATGAAGGAGTTCTCTGATGACCGGCTGGAGGACGAGCTCGAGTTGGACCCGGCCAAGGGGGAAGATGACCTGCTACTGGAGCTCTCCGAGATGATCGGCAGCTAGAGACCTCGTCTGGGAAGAGAGGCTGTGAGGGGCTGATTGGGGCGGTGGGGGGGGCTTCACTCAAAAAAAAAAAAAAAAAGTTTTTCTTTTATTCTTAAGATTCATGTTGGAGGGGCTTTTGGGAATGCAGAGCTGGCACCACATACTGAAAAAAAAAATCATCATATGGGCTTCGAATAGCACCCATCAGATTTTTTTTAGGTCCTTGCACCTCTCGGGGCTTTATATTTGCTACAAATGGATAAGACTGAAGTGGCTTGTTTGCCCCCACAACCACCACTGCTGCTCCCGTCTCTAGTGCTGTCTCTACACCAGTCCCATTTTGAGACTTGTAATGAATGCAGAATGGTTACTTCTTGGTTTAACCTCTTCACCTGACTAGCAGTTTGCACTGCCTTAACTGGTGTGTCTCAAGTTAGCATTCCTTGCACACTCAGGATCTCTAATCAAAGACAAGGGGCAGCATTTGATTTCTTTAATTTAACTGTTTCTCAATTTATAACTTTCTTAAACTCCCCCTTCCCTTTTCCCAGTGAGTTATATAGTATAGGTCAGTTTCTGTGCATTTAGCTGTTAAATGTATGAGACTTTTGCTACCTGTTCCCAAAGGGAATTCTTATTGCATATTGCTTTTTTGTATGTGTGTTTCACTCTTCAGAAAGACAAAGTCCCCAGAAACTAACAAATACCAATCAATGTTTTATTTCTTCTGCAAAAAGGACAATTTTTTCATGTGCAATCGTTCATGTAACTCCTCGACTGTTCCACCTGACCAGAAAAAGTCAAAAAAAAATCTAAAACAGGCTTAAACATACAGCTCTACAAGACAACTCACAAATAAACTTCCTAGCTGTATTGTGCCCCTGCACTAAAACTGTTGTAAACCCAAACAAGTAGTGGTTGTCCTTTATAGCCATATCATATTATAGGCAAATTATTTTTTCAGCAGTAGTCAAAATACATATATTTTTTCTTTGGAATAGATTTTTGCCCTTTTGGAGGTATCAGCAGCTTAAATGCGAGTGTTATAGCAGCAGTCATGTTACCAAGCAGGCAAGGACCACCTGACTCAAGCATCTGTCCAGCACTTAACTTTCCTCATTAATAATTTGAGGGAATTGTCTTGTCAAAAGCAAGCAAGAAAGACAAGAGACTTTTAAAACTGTGGAGAGAGTAAATAACTTGCTGCATAACCCTTACATTTAGTGTGATCTGATCCCTAATTCTCTTGGCTGGGACTAGGCTATTGACTGGAGAGTCCAGTTTTGTGTGATATGCTGTTTTAAGTTTTTTTTTTTCTTATTCTAACTGATTGGGGTTTGACTTTTTATATAGAGAAGCTGCTGTAAGATGCCTCTTGTCAAACACAATGCTGGAAATTCAATTTAAACTTTGAAAATAGTCCAGAAAGTTATTTAATCCTCCATTTTAACGTGAGCCCTGTTTACTGTCAATTTGTGAGACCAGGATAGACAAACTGACCGCTAGCTATCCAGATGTAATACACTGAGTGGCACGGTTGTGTCTCTCCAGTTTCAGTTCACCATAATTCTGTTCTTTAGGTACCAAATGTAAGTTCCTGTCCTTTTTCGAAAAAAGATTAGACTTTTATTTAAAGTAATAGAAATGTTTTTTATGTGTGTATTTGAGGCCATTTTTTTTTTCAGTTCTATCGAGTTGTTTCAAAAAGGACGAGCTTCTCAGGGGTTGCTTGTTTCCAGTCTAATTTGTGTGATTCTACCAGATTCACATCAGCAGAATACCTTTGTGTGTGTTGTAAAAAGTGGTAACCTGCTTTCGGATACTGAATCACATTTGTAGGACTGACCTTTAATGGTGAAACCGCTGTTACTTATTGTAGCTTTACCTCAACCCCTGTATAGTTGAAAATCAAAAGCGGCATCTACATTTCAGTTGTCTACTTTGTTGCTTGTAGGGTGTAGGACATTTTCATTGTGCTTCATCTGAATTGTATAATTTTTTATTGTTTTAATTTCAAATGTTTGTATGCTATCATTTTAAAAAAATGTAAATAAAGTTGTATTCTGCTTTTTTTTTTTTTTTTAAATCATGTTTTGTGTTTGTTTTTTCAAGCCAGCACAAAGTTGTTTTGTGTTACACAAATTATACCGATTAGCCTGTCCTCCTGCACTTTACCAAATCTTAATGTTAATTCTTAAGAATGACGGCAGCTGTTTAAGGAAGTCTGATAACTTCTTAGACCTCTAAGTTAAACAGCATTGTTAACTAAGCTGATGCTTCTGCTGTACACAAAGCTTGGATAAAATTAATCTTCCGTGTAATAAATTTAACATAGTCGTTTCTCAGATAGGTGACTACATATCATCGCAACGATGTGCCATCACCGAGAATAAAATGTCCTGTACTGCAAGAAATAGTAATGTTCACGGTTTTTTGTTCCACAGGCCTGTCAGGATAATGTTAAACCAAATACTTTAACCCCAGGCAACTTAAATTAATAACTTAGTGACATTTTCAAACAAGCTAACTTAAATATCCTTGTTTTGTGAGCAATTCGGTCAACTGCTTTACAAATTAACATTGAAAGGGTGCAAAAATACGTTGCGTTATTAACACCCGTCCAGTAGGTGGCGTTAGCAGATCTAGTTATGAATTGGAAATGCTCAGACGTAGAAGTCGTCCAGTGTCCCACATTCCCTTGCAGTCAAACGGAAGTCCACCATTTGCAACAGGAAGACGCTGGGGGAGATCGTGTAGTGTGCGTTTGCAGAGAAAGGGAACGAGATCGGAACGGGAATCAATGAGCTTTTCCTAAAAGTAGCTATTCAGTTAATTCATTGCATCAAGCGGGAGGATCCACACACACTCCCACAGCCATGGCGTACCGAGGACAAGGACAGAAAGTGCAAAAAGTTATGGTGCAGCCGATTGTATCCTTTTACAACACAAGAGCGGGGTCCGGTGTAGAGTTGGTATGGAGAGGCTGCCCCGCACTGCAGGGCTGCTTGTGATCGCTAACAGCACACAGCTCTCTGAATTGATAGGGAGAGGCTGCCCCGCACTGCAGGGCTGCTTGTGATCGCTAACAGCACACAGCTCTCTGAATTGATAGGGAGAGGCTGCCCCGCACTGCAGGGCTGCTTGTGATCGCTAACAGCACACAGCTCTCTGAATTGATAGGGAGAGGCTGCCCCGCACTGCAGGGCTGCTTGTGATCGCTAACAGCACACAGCTCTCTGAATTGATAGGGAGAGGCTGCCCCGCACTGCAGGGCTGCTTGTGATCGCTAACAGCACACAGCTCTCTGAATTGATAGGGAGAGGCTGCCCCGCACTGCAGGGCTGCTTGTGATCGCTAACAGCACACAGCTCTCTGAATTGATAGGGAGAGGCTGCCCCGCACTGCAGGGCTGCTTGTGATCGCTAACAGCACACAGCTCTCTGAATTGATAGGGAGAGGCTGCCCCGCACTGCAGGGCTGCTTGTGATCGCTAACAGCACACAGCTCTCTGAATTGTGTTCAGAAACGTTCGTTTGCGTAGCACCATGTCAAATAAGGTTACGTTTGAATGGCGCTACACCGCCGTTTCTTATCCCTCGCCTTTTACAGAACAATTTGAAGGCCGCAGCTTTTATTTTCAATTGTTTTTATTGTGACTTGTTTGTAGTCTGCTAGTATGCATGTACTAATAATACATTCACCCCACTGTCCATTGGGAGTTCTGTGCAGAAGCAAATGGAGGCACGCAACAGTAACACCCCAACAGTAGGTCTTGTTTGAACCAGACATAAGCGTGCAGTGGGGCTGGTAACAGTGATCTCAGATGGATGCATTTCGGTCATATGGTTTTTGATCTGCGTATCAGGTGATGTTTAGCTTAAGAGTTTCAGTGTTTTGTGTGGTGTGCCTTAACTTGCCTTTCACAGAATCTTATCTTTAGGTACCTTCAGAATGTGAGTATGCATTTATTAATTACTTTTTTTTTTTTTTTAATGAGTACAGCCTATTAATGATTATGTACCGCAGCCATGGTGCAGATGTTGATTCTGTCCAGTAACTTGTGTTGTTTAACTTAGTTTAACCACCTCTTTCATGCTTTAGCAGGTAAGTGCATGGGAAACTTGATACTGGAGATCTCCAGGTGATGCATTAGAGTTGTCAGTATTATCACCTGACATGCAGGTGATGACACTGACAGCTGTAATGTAATGCCAGTAATAACAGAGGTTGTGTGTGTTACTGACAGACCTCCCTTTTGTTTCTTTTCCTCCAGCGCTCCAGAATCCAGGTGTGGTTGTATGAGCAGGTGAACATGCGGATAGAAGGTTGCATTATTGTAAGTGGAACCTAAGGTGGTGTTTTTATTGAAATTATTGCTTTTAAAGGTGGAAAAATAAATCTCATTTTCAGAAGCATCTAACAGGCCAGAGCAACAGGTAATGTAAAAATATAAGCAAGCGATCAAAAGGTGGTTCAAGCTGGGGGCTCCCAAGAGGCGCATCCAGTAAGGGCGCTCCACAGGGAGTGCAGGATGCGCCCTATAGCCTGGACATCAACGGTTCGAGACCAGGCTATTCCACAACCAACTGTGTATGTGAGCTCCCAGGGGTGGCACACAACTAGCCGAGCGTCGCCCGGAGGGGGGAGGGTTTAGGTCGGCCAGGGTGCCCTCGGCTCACCGCGCACCAGCGACCCCTGTAGTCTGGCTGTGCGCCTGCAGGCTTGCCTGTAAGCTGCCCAGAGCTGCGTTGTCCTCCGACACTGTAGCTCCCTGGGTGGCTGCGCGGTGAGTCCACAGTGTGAAAATAAGCGGTCGGCTGATGGCAGAGGACCGCGTGTTTTTTCGTCTTCGCCGCTCCCGAGTCAGCGCAGGGGTGGTAGCGGTGAGCTGAGCCTAAAAAAATAATTGGACATATCAAACTGGGAGAAAATAATAAAAACAAATAATTGGCAATGACCCTAATTTTTATTAAAAATAATTTGTTAACCCTATGGACTGCTTTGAATAGTTCTGATATATAGTTTTATGAGGAAAAAAAAGTATTTCTTGTTCAGGCGAACACTTCCCATATTGCTGCCCGGGTGTTAATGCAGGCGTTGATTTTGTGCTTGTTCTTTCAGGGTTTTGATGAATACATGAACTTGGTGCTCGATGACGCAGAGGAGGTCCACATGAAAACAAAAGCCAGGAAAACTCTCGGTAAGTTTCTTTGTACACTGGACCGCCGAGCATAGCGGGTGACTGAGTTCATACAGTCCCACAGCAAACTTACAAGAGGGTGTGACTCTAGAAGCTATGCACTCAGGTTTTCCACTGTCCGGGAAACAATTAAGTTGTTTCCATGTGCAGTAAGATGCAGCATTGTATTTAATTAAAAATCCTTGCACCTAAGGGTGAATCTGTTTGTGATGTTGATGTACGTTCTGAAACCTAGTGAGCGAGGGCAACCATTAGATGCAATGTGGATGTGTCTTTTAAAACAGTGCCATCTGAAAGTAATGTAATTAAATCCATAGCACCCTGCATGTAGAAATAAAGTTGTTATTTCAGTGATATTTTACACTTAGTAGTTTACATGAATCTGTTATCTTTTTTTGCAGGTCGGCTTATGATAAAAGGAGACAATATCACCTTATTGCAGAGTGTTGCTGTCTAATACACACTAAGCTTCTTCACTGCTGAATAGCATCCCCAGGGCTGTGGAGTCACACATGGAAATAACGATTTCAATGCAGATAATATTTGTATTTTTGTACTGACTGTTGGAGCTCCAGGTCACATTTGCTTGTGTAACAGTGCTGGTTATGTCACCGCCAGTGGGATCTTGCTCATCTCGTTTGTGTTACAATAAAGATTTTTGGTTGGTTTTCTTTTGAGCCTTGTTAATGTGTGTAATCTTTATTTAGCCTCTGATGGCCAGATTATTATTTATTTGGCAGACGCCTTTATCCAAGGCGACTTACAGATGTCACAATGGAAGGTAATGATTGAACGGTCTGCCACCAAACAGGTTGCACTTGTGAAAGGAAAATAGCGTTGCTGAAGATGCAAGACAAGTCGTCAACAACCCCCTGAGTTGCTTCTTGCAGTTTCATCAACAGTGTTGTAAACTGCACTTCAGAATGAGAGTGTAAGTACCCTGCTGTTTCTAAGGATGTTGGTGTCTCCTATAAACACCTTCTGCACTGAGCTTATCCTCCTCTCTTATTAGTGGAATCTGACAAGAACGAATTTAGTCCAGGACTTGAGCCACCTGTAGGTACTTGTTTGTCATCTGCAGAGAAAAAAGTAGTGTGCACTAACCAGTTGTTCAGGTCTCTTAATTGTAAAAGTTCTTGAAGTAGTTTAGAACTTTGACCACCAGGGGGTTCCCTATACTGCTTTGTTGCAACCTATAATTGTACAAGTGAAGTCTCTTAGCTTATCCATTTTACAGGTTGAGACTTTATACAGAGAATGGGTATAGGTATATTGTGATTAAGTTTAAATCTTGAGCAATCGCAGAATCTCTCGTTGTTTTCCATGCACCTAGCAGCAACAATGCAATGCAATGCTGTTGTCTCCATCATGATGAACGCGTGTGTCATGTTTTAAAATGGGTCTGGTGCAGTGCAGAGTCAAAGTCTGAAAATCCAGCATTATATACAGCATACAAATGTGTGCTATTGCTGTCTATATTGGTGTTCTGGGTCCTTTAAGCAGACATATTTATGTATGTATCCTTGTTACTGAGTGGACCTGTAACAAACAGTTTTTTAGAGTGACTTCTGATTGAAACTGTGAATTTATAGCTTGCTAACTTAATAAGGCACTACGCAGGCACTCAATAACTTTGGTAATTTGTTTAAATGCTTACTTCACAGTCTATTTAAATCCTTTTTGGGGTAAAAATGACATAATATTACAAACTGCGTTATGATTGTGTGGTTTTAGTTTATTTTTCTGCCTTGAAAAGTGATAAAAGAGCGTATCAGGTACTATAACAAAATTTATTAGACTGTCGAAGAAACCATGCAAAATATCTTCTGAAATAAATAAAACCGTTCGACTGTACAGTTGAGAGTTCTCTCCTTTATAAGCTGATTTGATGGGGGTACCAGGGTTTATTTCTAGGAGATGTGGTAATATGTCACTATCTATATGCAGCTAATTCAAAATGAAAGAATATCTGAATATTCGTTCGAATCTTGAAAGAATATTCAAACATAAAAAACCTGTTCATCCCTGAATCCATGTATCTCTGATCCCCCAGTCAATAACTTTGTGAACAAGCCCTATAGAAACATGCTGTCCCCTTTTCCAGTAGCTATATTGCACAGCGAGTGCTTTGTGTTTGTGGTGCATCGTGCTTCCTTTATAAACAAATATATATATGTATCGAGAGAGAAGCAAAGAGAGCGCTCTGCGGTGCCCTGTCAGGCATTTTCACTTTGTTGAAGAGGGAGTTTTTTTTTTTTTTATTACTGAGGAAGTATGATAAAAATCTGCAGTAGCTCGGAGGGTCGGGAGCTCATGAGCTCAGGGAAGGGGGGGCATGAGGTGTGGGGTTCTGTGGCAGGAACCTTCTCTATCAGCGAGGAAGCTGAACCGGAGAAACCTGTCAGAAGAAAGAGATTCCTAACTACGCCACCACAAGCTTAGGGTGTGGAGATCTAGTTGTTTCTGCAGGCTTGGGTTTTCACATCATTTTGATCACATATCAGCAGGTTTTGTTTTTTTATTTTTTGCTGTGCACGTTTCTGTTGGGGTCGATAACATTGGTTCCACCTGTCTTGTCTCTACAGCAGGAGAGAGATGGGAGTGAAAGTAAAAAAACTGCTCAGATTTAGAAAGGGACAAACTTACACAGCACGGGGTGGCCCTCTCTCTTTCCCTTTCCTGTAGAGCTCTTACTGTGCTAGTGTGAGCTAGGATGCATTGCAACTCTTTATATATGTATTTGTATTTACTGTGCATTCAAACGATCTTAATAAATCTATATTATTTGTATACAGACCACCACCCTGCTAAAAGCCCACCCTGATAACCACCCTTTGGCAACAGTAGGCAAGTAAAAACTATAATGTGATCCTTCATATAAGGTAAGTTGCAGAATAGCAGTTTTCCACCCCTCATTATCCTTTCTTCAATTGCTTGAGATGCACCACAGTTCAAAGAGCCTGTATGACAATGAACGCAGGGTTATTACAACTGCGGCAATCAAGGCAATTTCGCTGGCTTCAAAAGCTCAGTAGTTCATAAAACTTGGCACACTTCTGAATAACTTTATGGCTGATTAATACTGCAAAGTAAAATTATTTTCCAGGTAGAATTGGTTACATATGAAATATCCTGTATTTAAAAAATAGTTCTAGCATCATAATAACTAGGGTGAAACATCTTTTCGATACGTTGTACTTGCTGCATAAAATGAAAACTCCCAGAAGGGAGTGCTGTGCTTATTTCACCCATGTGGATGGTTGAAGGCAACCCACACAAATCCTTTTGGGACCTGGGCACTTCTTCCTTGAATGGAATCATTGTATCAGGGGAGGCCATAGAGGCTCTTCGTGTGAGAGATTCGGGCCTACCTCCGGCCCTGAGCCCGTCTGGCTGTGCCGAGCTGAGTACTCGACGTGTCTCCTCCGTTCCCACAGCGTCGCGCCCTGGCGGAAACCCCTGGCAGGGGCAGATTTCCATTTTGTGGTGGTTTCCTGTTTCTTTCTGTGTTTTGTTATTAATTGTTCTCAAGGGCTTTGTTCTCAAACCACAGGCTGTACCAACCTCCCCACAGCCAGCTCCACTAGCCAGGTGTGAGACCTCCGACCGACTGGCACATTCCCAATGCATGCTTTCAGTGCTTATTCCTTATATAGAAATCACTTCTATCCATTATTTAAGTTGTTTCCGTATAATATTGTTCCCGTCTCAACCAGAAGCATTTCCCTCATTTACATTATGCTTGGTTTGCTATTGGTGTCCATTTTGTTTGCATGAGGTTTGTAGATAATGTGATGTCTGGGCCCATTTCCTCTCTCACTGGCATAACAACTATGCTGACCAATGGCTTGATCGGCAGTGCTTTATAAGGCTTAATCTGTAGGTACCATATAATGCTCTTAGCATGGGGGGGTGGTATTTATATTCGATATAAGCACATAATACAAGAGACTGTTTTTGTAAAGAATTGAATATAGAAGAAAATACACAAATCTATCATAGATCCCAATTTCCCTATAAGCTGTGGGAGAGAGCTACTCCACGTAGCTATAGTGCTGGGGGCATCCATCACTTCTCAACAGTAGAGCTATGGAACCACATGGCAAAATGGTCGAATTTACCAGGCTTGTCGTCCTATTCCTTGCTGAATTTCCACAGTGGCACATTCTTCCAGGACTGCCCAAGATGCCGCTGGAATTCCACCTGGAACACTCCCCAGCTCGAAGCAGCCAGGCTTGTCCAGTGGGTGTGGTCAAATATGATGGTAACTATGACGACCTTTGCAAGCTTACATTAGAATTGCACTAGATTTTAGTCTAGGCTGTTGCAGTAAGGCCAGTTGCTCTCAAGAGGCAGTAATCACTATGAATGCTCAGGGAGAAGTAGTTATCCCTTGAATGAGGACGGGCAAATAAGCAACGAGGCCGCAGGTAAAGTCTAGAGTGAAATAAACAGCACTAAATGAATCTACATTGAGTATTCTTTGTCTGTAACAAGCACAATCTATTTCATTGTGCCTTTCTCTTTAATTGCATGTGTCATGTTCTTCTTTCAGTGTTGTATGTTGTGTAGTTGAGTTGTTTGTTTGTATGTTTGAAATGACTTGTAACTGGTCCTGTTTTCAGCTGCTTGGAAGCAGTCTTGGGCCAGGTCACCTGAAACAACTCTCAGTGTTGAATCAGCTGATTAAATAACGGGGTTGAATGGAATTAGCTTTGGGATGGTGCCCTTGTTCTGTTTCATTCAGCTGTTTGTTTGTTTATTTTTATTCTAGACAACTGTATATCATTTATGATTTCAAACATTTAGTCTTTGATAATACCAGTACTATACCCTCCAACATTTAATAGATGAAAATAGCTACACTCTATTATTATTATTATTATTATTATTATTATTACACATTAAAGATGCAGCTACAGTCAGGAATGCAGTATTATATTTTTCAGAGTGAATCAGTGTTTATTTTACGGAGGGGGGTTAGTTTATTGAGGTAATAGTCGTGTTTTCTTCGATGTGATTTAGTACATTTGTTTTGGCAGTGCTATGTGTTTCATGTGAAATGTGAAATTTAATAGAGGTTTGTTTTAAAATGCGTATGTTTTTGAGAAGTCATATCACAAGAAAGTATAGTCAACGTGCCAGTCTACTTGGGACATTAGTGGATTTCGAAATTGGGTTCACACGATCAAGCTGTGAGGATCAGTTACCATCAGGTACCAGTAAGACAGCCGATATTGCACTGGCCAAATCACTGCAGTGTACAGCTCATGTTCAATGTGCTCTAGAATATGCTATGTACTGCTTTGTATTGTTCATACAGTAAAAGGTAAAATAATAATAATAATAATAATAATAATAATTACATAAAATCAGCAAAGAGAAATGGCTTTCACACACACACACACACACAAAAACACACTTCCAAAAAAGCAGGAACAAAAAAAGAGAGAGAGAGAGAGAGAGAGAGAGAGAGGAACAAAAGGAAAGACGAGTAATGAAATTATAACAATACGGCGAGAGGCGAGGGGGACAATAGCAGGGAACAATCGCAGCGAGCCAATGGGAGGTGAGGACAATGGGGCAAATGACAGCGGGACAATGGCCTTACTGTTTCCAATTAGACATTATCTCATAGACACTGTGGCAGGTTTCATTGTGCTCCGGCTATTTTCAGCTCTCCCTTTGTGTTGGGCACCATTGATATTTATTCCAGTGCCACACAGGAGTGGGCTTCTTTGTTGTGTGTTTTAATCAAATGTACAGTACTGTGAGGCCCCTTGGAGCAGTAAAGGGGGGGGGGGGGGCTGCAGCACTGCCACTGCCACTGACTTCAAGTTAATACTTGCAAGTGTTTTTAAATGGGACCCCATGCCATGGGCTGTTACATTCATTTGGTGTAACGCTTCTGTGAAGGCGCTCCTCCGTGATCAGGATTTCAAGTTGCTTCACAGACCACTGCTCTTTGTTTATCAAAGCACTGGGGAGGTTCTGCCTTTCATTAGCCATTGGTCAGTGCGAATGCTCTGGAACGGGTGAAGTGGGTACCACAGTTTATGTTTGGGTGACTATTCCATTCGCTTCCAATGCCTGCGTACCAGTCTCTTCTATACCGCTGTTTGTGCAACCTGGTGTGGCAATGCGCTTCTAATGCCTCGTTTCCACTGCCTTTTCCCAGGTATAGCTGAGCTGGCCCGTCTGGGCAAGGGGTAGTTAAAGAAGGCTGCGTTCTGGTGTCATTTTCCCAGGTATAGCTGACCGAGGAAGTAGTAGTGAGGCAGCAAAAGGTCACGTTGGTTTGTGGGATTGATTGAATATATGCAAACAAGCGAAGATGGACGACGTTGAACAAATATATGTGGCTGTTTTTATTTCCGGTCTTTCCTGCAGCTGTCAGTAGTCTTATTAATGAGGTTTGTTTCTTCTGCGTCCCACGAAGTAACAACTTTGTCAGGTTGGGTATGAGATACGAACCTGTGTTGTCTGAGCTGTACCCGGGTAAAGGAAGTGTGCTTCCAGGTGCCATGAAAGCATTCCCAAACAGCTCTGCAGCAAAGCATACCTCCCCCTGAACACACTGAGCACTCCTGGCTGTTCAGCCCTGGCCTCTCCTAAACACAGCAGAATTGTGTTGAGTTCTGTGCTGGTTATTTGTGTGTACAGATGCCCAGGGTGTCTAAGTTTAGACTGCTAAACTCATTCCACTTGCCAGATTCACACCTACTAAATTAGCAGATGCCCGTGTAGCATTCAAATCCATGGATCAGCCTTATGGACAAACTGGATGTTCCTAACTCAGTGTGCATTCACATATTACAGAAATGCACTGGAAAAACCTCAGAGAACAGAATGAAACACTTATTCAGCTATTCCCATTCTTCTTATTTATTGCTTTAAAAAATAGCTGAGTTTTATCTGTATTTGACTTTTGCGGTTAATTAGCTTGGCTATTGGTTATTACTTTACTGAGAAGGTAAGCTGGGCTTGCCAACATGCAAACACCAATTTGATCCACATAGCACTGTGAAGCTGATCTTTGTGCTTCAGTCAGCATTGTCAATGGAGTGTGTGGTTTGATTTTGCGTTTTTTTTTAAAGTTGTTATATGTCTGTTTGTTAATGTTCAGAGTGTGTGTGTTTTTTTAGTCACATTTTATATGATTCTGACCTGAATGAAAAAACCAACCTGTCCTCCTTCATTTATTTATCTGAACATTGTTTTATGTGCTCATAAAAAGTTCCAGGAAATAGCTCTAGCTACTGTCGTTGATGGGGACTGCGAATGACCTCATCCCCAGTCCTGACCTGTACACCCCCAGCCTGCCATCCAGTCCTGTGCCTCTCTCAAGCAGAGACTGGCAGTTCTGACAATGATGCTACTGTTGTATTGCGATGTGGGCTAATGCTCATTGCAAATATATGACATTGAAATATTGCACCAGTAGCTAAAATGTGTTTGTTTTTAGTTATTTTTCTATTAAAGCTACTTGATTACATTTTGGATAAATAAATGAGAACAATTTTTCCAGGTTATTCTTTTAACTTTTTATTTTAAATGGTGCTATTGTCCAGTTTTGTTGTAAAAAGTTAATAAAGTCTACTCCTTGCTCTTATGTTTGAAGGTTAATTTTCAAAACAGACTTGATTGAACGGTTCCTGTTGCTTTTTTTTAATGAAAATTGTTCAGACTTGTTTTAAAATAGAGTGGTGGTTTTGAAACAGCAAAGCAGCATGCATGAGGTGCTAGCACAGCAAAACCCTGCATGGCACATGTTAATAATTACTCGAATGGATCACCTGGGTTAACCTACAGCTGTTTACAGGACCACAGCCTTGCATGATAATAAAAAAAAAAAAAAAGATATGTTGCGATTATCATCTCTTGCAGGAGTGCCCTCGTTCTGAGTGAAATGAAGGGGTGGGTAGCTTTATATGGTGAATAGATGAGCAGACAGAGCGGTAGGTACCCTATAATTAGCTGTACAAGAGCAGAGCGGCTCCCATCTGCAGCGATCTCCCCAATTAGCAGGGTTTTTTCGCTTTGTGCTACCAGCGTCTCTATCTGGGTTTTGTATCCTGTTCCTTACCCTGTTAGTTTCCACCAGCATGCTTGACTCTGAAGTGTAGCAGAGCACCAAACTAAAGTTAACCCCTTCATCCCTGCTTCTGATACTGTACACCCCATACAGTGCACACTTAACGGTGAGGGGAGGTTATACTTCAATCAATCAATCAATCAATCAATAAATCAATCAGTCAATCACATTTAAATTTAATATAGCGCCCCATATACACAGGGAATTTGAAAAAAAAACGTGATCAAACAAAGATGTTTTTATATGTGGGGAAGAGCTGATGCTTCTAATGTCCCTAGGTAGGGAGTTCCACAGTGTGGGTGCTAGACGGCTGAAAGAACACGATCCATACGTGGCAGTTCGACAGACGGTACACTAAGTAGGTCAGTCTCCGCACCTTGTGGGCTCCAATCTGGATCAATTCAATCAAGCAGTCACATTCATTGGAATACCACTTGGACGGAACACTTTGATCCAAAATATATTTCATGAAGTGCTTTAGGACCTGGTGAGTGGTTTGATGGGTTTATTTTAGGACATTGGACCGCACTGGACAGTACAAAGGTGTCTGTCCCTGACGTTAGAACAGAACATCTAAGCTCTATTAAACCTGTAACGGAAAGGCACTCCAGGATCTTGTCATTCATTATTCAAAGCATATTATTAAAAATCGATCAACAAAGATCATGCATGATTACAACAGTGCATATAATCTATACACTGCACATAGTATTGCTTCGTTTGAGTTTCAAATAAAGTTTACAATTGTTTCCAGTTGTTTCTTCAAAAAAAAAAAAAAAAAGCTAAAATAGAAAATTCTCCCTAGAAACAGTCTCAACAGGATTAACTGCAAGGAAGTGCGGGAGAGTTCTTGTGTTTTTTAGCAACACTGACAAGCTTGGAGCCAGTTAACACATTACCTGCACAGAGGGAGGTGCAGTAACTCTGGACAGCTATGTTATTAAATATGAGCCAAAGACACAGACACACAGGCAAGCACACAATCCCTTAAAGGTACACAAACCCAGCAACACACTGGGTTGTGCATAATGGAGCACTGCTTAATGGAACTTGTTCTCTTCCCTCTCATACTGAGACTCGATCCAACCTACTATCAGTCAGCCAGCAACCCAACCAGCAACATGGATAGGAAGCTTGTATATACTGTATTACAGAACACTTTCCAGGGAAGCAATTTGCATTACAAGCTAATCAGTAATGACAGGACACAGAAGGGTGTGCTGCAGCTATAGCTTGTATCAAACACAGAAAGAAAGAAAGAAAGAAAGAAAGAAAGAAAGAAAGAAAGAAAGAAAGAAAGAAAGGTGATATACTTAAGAGAACCAACCACAAAAAAAGGAAAGAAAGAAAAGCAAAACTAAAGAAAGGCTTTCTAATCCATGAACTCTGGTTTCTGGCGTCTCCATGGAAACCGGCACAAAGGCCTGTCTTTTTCCTATTGATTGCTAATTGTATTCTTCACAGTTCTTTTGTTAATTGTTGTCTGCCCAGCTCGCACTTCCTGCTGGGTTTTCACACAAAGGCAGGAACAGAAGGGATTAGAAATGGCACAGCAGCATAGACTAGCTGTACACTCTAACCTCACACTGCACAGGCACTGAGCACGCCACGGCAAGCAAACAGGAGACAGCGAGAAAACTGTTAACAGTTTGGGAACTGGAGCCTACTGCCCCCATATCCACTGCCTTACAAACATGTACTGCAGTGGGGCTCTGTGCATGCAGGGGCAACAACAAAAAATAACACGAAACACACACTTTCATAAACATATATAAATGCTGCATCTCCCTGCAAGCCCATTTCAGTCAAGACAGGTAAGACAGAAGAATTCAGCACTCTACATCAGCTAGATAAGCCACAGCACCCTATGCCAGCCCGATACTTCTGGGGGTGCCCATCTCTGAGCTAGCTCTGAGTGTCTAAATAATTGTACTGCAGGGTTATATTACTGTTTGAAGAATGGCATTTGATTACCAAGCCACTGTGAAGAATTGTAACAATAAACTCTGACACTCTATATCCAGCACTGTGTCGACCTCCCTGGCAGCTGACTCGTTATATATTTATGATTGCTTATTTTTTGGGGTGATTGTTAAATAAATTTAAACAAAGCTGTTTTGTTTTTTGTTTTTTTCCCATACCTTTTTTCAGATGAACACAAGCCTTGTTGCACAAACCATAAATGTACTTTCAGAGTTATGCAAATGCACTAGAAAGCACATACACACTAATTAATTACTGACTTGATTTTTTCAATTATTATTATTTTTATTTATTTATTTATTTATTTATTTTGCAGTTTTTGTAATGCTTGCCTATTCACATAGCTTTTTAAGCTGTAGTGCACTGAGTTAATTGTAAACCAGCTAAACCATACGAAATATGTAAGCCATGGATGCCAAATTATAAGTTTGCAAGAGTGCTTGCATTATTGTTCTCTTTAATCATTTTGATTTTAATCGCAGGTGAGTCTCAATGAGCTTCTGTAGTTTATGCACAGCACGTGTCTTTCACCACAAGCCACAACTTCAGACTCACCTTTAACTAGGATTTGTTTTTGCGTCGGCTAAAGCGAATCCCAGTGCCCGCGCCTTTAAGGGGGAGGTGAGTGGCAGGAAAAGCTAATGTTGGAAACAAAATTGCAGAAAGTCAGAGACGGGAGAGAAGTGACGATTAGAACCTGGTTTTATAAACCATACAGTAATATAAAGCAAAATACAGTTACATGAAAGTTAACTGGAGCGGGGTGACGTGCCGGGGAACAGGGGAAACCTGCGCATTATATTCGATTTTGAAGTAGTCCGGACGAAAATATTGCTACGGTAAAATAAGTGATCAAGCAGTGCTGGTTTTCCGAAGTGTGGTGAGTAGCTGTTTAGTGTTTTTAAAAATTCATGCAAAACATAACCCGACTGTATTTTGTTACTCTAGCTAACATGTGTTTGCATTTATCGTGCATAGCAGTGTAGCTGTTAAATAATATCGCCGATTTCTAAATTAAAAGGTGTTATTTAATAAATAATAATAATAATAATAATAATAATAATAATAATAATAAAAAAAAAATAAAAATTATTTATTATTATTATTATTATTATTATTATTATTATTATTATTATATTTGTTTGCCATTAAGCAGGTTACTTACTAATTCACAACTTGTTAAGAAAAAGGCGTTCCGAAGTTGCTGAGATTATCGGTAAATATTTTTGTAATAATTGTGCACTACATGAGAGAGAACATAATATCTTTTAAATAGGTGTGGCAAAGAAAGTAGCCTAACAATTTAGTTCAAACCCACGTCAATTATAATTCATGTACATATATCTCTCTCTCTCTCTCTCTCTCTCTCTCTCTCTCTCTCGTATTCAATGGTTATCTGTAAGTGGTCGTTATCGTGCGTTGGATGTTGTATTGAAACACAGTAACCTGGCCGCAACAGTAATGTATGTCATGCAGAAACTTGAAAATACTGCTACAATAGCTTTTGTTTATTTCAAATTTGCGTAGGGTGTTAGCGAAGTGGCGTATGGTGATGTTTTCTAACACATAACCCCTTGCGCAGCCGTCTGGACTATTATTACTAATACCAGCGCCGGCAGGCGTTAGCTGATCAGTCCGACTGCAGAGGTGGCAAGGTGCTATTGACGTCAGCGACAAAGACGGTGGGCTGGGACCAAAAACAAGCTAGTATGTTGTAAAAGTCTGGGGGAAAAAAAAAAGCCCACTTTGACTACGTTGGTCACACAGAAAAGCACATGTGGGTGTAAAAGAGACGTGAAATTCAGTTCAGAGAGAAGCAGGCTATCGGCAGGCGGTATGTACCCTGTCAGATTACTCTCACCTGAGACCTGTGCCAAACTGAAAGCCGTGGTGAAATGTGCCCCTGAAGCCAAATTAGTTTCACGGGCACGTGTTGGTGGAGCGTGTTGTTGTTGTTGTTGTTGTTTTAAATATAAATACACATAAGCTTATTCCATATTCAAATTCCTGTCAAAAATACCCGGGCCCACGTGTGGCAGCCACCTGTTTCAGAACAAAGCGTTTTATGTGGCGTCTCGCTTTCCTTGTTCCTGGACACAGCGCTTAATTGTTTCTACACTTGATTTCAGAATGTGGAAGTGACCATATTGACTTTGTAACCGATGTCAGGTCTGTGTGAATCCACAGCAATTGTGTGCTAACGAGAAGTTGCATTCTAACAAAAATAAAAGAACAGGTTGAAGTGATAGATTATTATCGTTTCAGTGGCTATAAGACCACACTGCTTACCTTGCACAGTGCTCCAATAGATCAGTGGCATGTGCAATGCTGGCATGCAACTTTAAACTGGGCCAGCTCTGTTCAAACTCATGTCAGCGTGCTATATCCAAGCTGTAAGGCTCATTTAGGAAAGGTCCTTGGGGTTTATTTTAATGATCTAAGCAGTGGTGAATCTAAATAACCTTCATAGGTGGGTTGAGAAAAGAGTGTTTAAGCTCATCAGGGGCAGGAAAGCAATTTTAAATTCTTAGTTCTCACTCCAGTAACTAAGGATTCCTGTTGAGATGACCTGACGGAGGAAGGTGTTGCTTTGCCTTGAATTGCCTGTTTTGATTGCGAGCAGGAGGGGAGGGGAGGGGTTGTTTGTTCCTCCCACCAAAAGGTTTTATTACCTGGGTGTCAAGCTCCGATTGTTCCTGAGCACTTTGCCGGGTTATTAAAGGGGAAGCTACAAAGTGTCTGTGAGTGTTGGCTTCGTGCACTGTGACTTTACACAATAGAGACTATCAGCAGGCTCTCTCTCTCTCACTCTCTCTCTCTCTCTCTCTCTCTCTCTCTCTCTCTCTCTCTCTCTCTCTCATCTCTCTCAGTCGTCCCTCTCTGCCTCTCTCCTCTCCTCACCTCCCTCCTCTCTCTCGCCTCTCCTCCTCTTCTCTCCATCGGCATCTCCTCATCTCTCTCCCCTCTCTCCTCCTCCGTCATCGTCTCTCCATCTCTCTCCTCTCTCTCTCTCTCTCTCTCTCTCTCTCTCATCTCTCTCTCTCTCTCTCTCTCTCCTTCTCTCTCTCTCTCTCTCTCTCTCTCTCTCTCTCTCTCTCTCTCTCTCTCTACTGTAGCTACACCTTGACAAGCATGTAACCCTGTAGCCCTGTGAACAAAGATCAGTACCTGGATCTCAGTGTTGGGTGTTCTAGCAAGGTCATTCCATGGTATCTGCTTGTAAGTCTGCAAGACTTGATATTCTCTTTATGCAAATAGTATTACCGGACACAGCTGCGAAATGACCGAGAATATTGACCCAGTTGCACCCAGTATTAACTGTGGCTGTAGAAGAGATGCTAACTTGCAAAGTCTTTGGCTTTGCTCTCTAAGGTTCAGTACTTGAACCCAAGACCTGCCTCCCAGTCCTCAGCCTTAACCATTGGGCTCCGCTGCCTCAAGGTTTGCCCAGCGCAGTCAAGGTTCATTCCGTTAACCAATCAGGAAGACAGAAAGAGACATATCCCCTTTGCCGTTTCACGCCAGCGAAGCACACCTGCCAGTTAGTGACGGCTATAAAAGGCTCCTAATGAAATCCATTTCCTTCGCCCGTCTAATTTAGGGACACAGCTGCCTCCTGACTAGCAGCTCACGGGACGGACATGCTCCGCCACTGACCCGACAGGACAGGAAACGGGATGCGGTATCTAGAAGTGGCCACTAGCGCAATGCTTACTGTTGATACATTTCTCAGCAGGAACTTGCAGTCTCTGGAGCACAGTGCTAGACGCTAACCGTGTTGTCAATCGTCATCTCCAGCAGAATGATGGCCATTAACCTATTGAGCCAGGTCTGATTGCAAGGTGGTTGAAGGACATTCCAGGTTGACAGACAAGCAAAGCAACTGTTTCATAAAGGCGTTGGACAGTATTAACGGGGGAGCATTGCGATGTACCAAGGTCTAGCAATTAGCATGCCTTTGCAAGCGTGCACATAGACTTTGCCTCATTTCTTTTTGTTTATTGTGCAGACAGGCACGTCCACTTACATTACCAGAGGCTGTTAACTGTTTCAGATACCTCCAGGGTGCATTACTGCACATCACCTTTTAAAACCATAGTAACTAAAGTATGCCATCATTAACCCTGGTGTAGACAGTAGATGCAAGGAGCAAACGGCTGACAGACTGTTGTCGTTTTTTCCTTTGAACATTTTTTAACATGGTGGCAGGTTTGGCATACTCTTAATGGCACGAGACAGAGCAAGCAAAAGTCAGGCTTCTTATAATAATAATAAAAAAAAAAATGGTCTTGTTTTTTTTTATTTTTTATTTCTGTCTTTGCTGTTCCTGGAACCGGGTTCGTTTTGCCTTTATTTAAAAGCTGCTTTGAAAGTAAAACTTTTTATCTTGTTTCTTATTTTTCACAAGTTCGTTTCCTGGTTTGGCATCAACAAGCAAATGTGTCAACACGACACCCTCAATTTATCTTTTTTTTTTTTTTTAAATTTAATGGCATTTTTTTTTTTTTTTTTTTACCATTTTTTGCAGTTTGTAAGTGCTGAGAAAGTGGAATTAAGTTGCGTGTAGATTCTTGGTTTGATAAACATGTTAATGCACCCCCCCCCCACACTCACACACACACACACACACATTCAACCCCCAAACCCCCCAACCCCCTGGGATGTAATATACCGGAAGCCGGAGACACTACTGCAATAACAGCGCTTGATCAACAGATACAAGGCTAGCAAACAGGATAGCTCAAAAATAACAGCTACCCCGAAAAATAGACTTTGCTTAATTGTTGAGGACTCTGCATCCGATTCATCACCGCTATTATCGGGTAAGCTTAACTAAAACACCTCTTGTATTGTCTTTGCCTTTAAGAATAAAAGAACTTGTTTCCAACAAGGCCTACATCACACTATTAAAATATCAGTGCGTATGTTTAATGTATATTATTTATTATTATTATTATTATTATTATTATTATATTATATTATTATTTACTTATTATTCATATTTTCACGCAGTAATATAATTAATCGTGAAAAAAGTAGCAATTTTTTTCCCTCCCCAATTTTTTCAAAAGTTTTTGGTTTTTCCTTAGTTTACTAAATATATAATTTATTTGTGTGTGTGTGTGTGTGTGTGTGTGGTGTGTGTGTGTGTAGGTATGTATATATAATATAATATATATATATATATATATATATATATATATATATATATATATATATATATATAATACACACACACACACACACAGAGTATATGGAAGTTCAAGACACATTTAGGGTACATTGAGTGTGGAAATAATATTTAACAGGTTAAATTTGAGTAATTGTATCCATATTTTGAAAATTGTTTTGGAAGTTTTTACAAATGCCTTGCAGAGTGTATTAGATATGCACATTATTGCACTATTAAAGAATGACTTTAAGTTGGAGTTTCTTAAATCCAAATAAATCAGTAAGTATATAAGATTAAGTCAGTGGTATACAGATTCAATATACCACAATAACAGATATTGGCAAGTAGGCTTCCCATTGCTCTGTCAAAGTCTGGATCACCATTTATATAAGATTTGATCAAAATCACAAATGCAGAAAAAAAAACATTTTAGCAAGTTATCAATAGTTAATCAGGCAAAAATACCAATGTGATTGATTGAATCAGCCTTAGTTTGCGCTGGGTATGGTTATAGTCTTATGCACACGCACTAAAGGTATATATATCTGTAGAATAAGAATAAAGCCAAAACGCTTGTCGACTTGAGTTTTATTCAGAATGTGTGATTATCTGTCAATGTTATTAATAACACAGATTAAGATGTAAACAATTTGAATAGCCGTATTCTTACAAACTGCTCTTAGGATGGGTATTTTTCAAACTAAAGTGAGTAAGTGAGGTCAATTAGATTTTCATTTTAAAAAGTAAATCTCGTTTCTATTTGTATTTCAATTAGAATTATGTTTTGCCTTGTTAAAGTAGTGTGTGTGTGTGTGTTTATATTATATATATATATATATATATATATATATATATATATCTTGCATAATTAGTTGCACACACAGTCAGATTAAGTCGAAAAAGTCTAATTCAGCTTTTTAGTTCTAGAACCTTTTTTTACATCGATCTACTCACGGTAAGATTTGAAAATACTGCCAAGAATATCTTAAACTCCCCCCTTTAGTTCAGACCTGCAAAAATTTTTTTTTTTTTTTTTTTTTTTTTTTTTTTGCAGTAGGATGTGATTTTAACATTTATCAGGAGTTATTATTATTATTATTATTATTATTATTATTTAAAACCCAGCTGTATTTGTAAAAAGCTTCAAAGCATTAGACCTGCGCTCAAAATCATGCATAAGTGGGGAGCATTGAGTCCAGCTCTTTCAGGTAATAGCAGTTGGCTCAGTTGGCAGCTAAGACACAGGTCAGCACTGCTGCCGTGATCTATGCCAGCTTCTTTAAAGAGGCAACTTTGGCTTACTTTTCAGATTGATGAAAGCCTTATGCAAAAAAAATGTATTTGTATTCAGGCTGTCATACCAACAGTACTGTATTCGTTGAATGTGGTTCTGCTGAGCGCTTCTAATCACAGTGTAATTACAATGTAGTTACAATGCAACTGCATGTGCATTGTGTGTGTAAGGCTCTACTCTTTAATTACACAAGCAGTTCCAATTCCAGTGTAACCTCAAGCAATATTACATTAAATTAGTTCCTCAGTCCAAGTTGCAGCTCTAATAATAAACATTTTACATTTTCGAGTGGGTGTTCTTGCTTTGCTTGTGTGTGTGTTTAGGGGGTGTTTAGAAACTGAACTCTATGGACCTCAAAACTAGAAATAAGTTGTGGTTCTGGATACTGCAGTCTGTCAGTTTGGCTGTCCTCTACTCTGTGTTTTATTGTTTGTTACAGTGAGTTTGCTTTTTAGTGGTTTCTGTTTGGCTTTCTTGATCATTTTGAATTCTGTTTTGATGTGATTTGCTGTACAAAGACACAGCTAGTAAATATTTAGGGACGAGGGCCACGTCAACAAGCACGGTGTGAAAGAATATCCACGTTTTCATAAATTAGTTCAGATTTGGTGCTGAAGTCAATGGAGACCCTGCAGCTAGAAAACAAAGCTGTGTTGCCATTTTTCTATTTGTTTGCTTCAGAAAAGAAAGTCTTATGTGAAACCAAAAGACTGCTTAGGTACACTTTTCTAGTGTCTAGTTTGGAAAAATGAATGGTACTGGGTAGATTTACTAATGATTGGAGGTGCAAGTTTAAAAGAATGATAAAACCGTGGAAATTTTCTCTGAAAAGTAAATTGATTATCCCCGAAATTGGCAAAACACACATTTTTCGATTGCAGTAGAAAACAAAGCCTCATTCTCAAACAACTATCCGAACACTTAACTCAGGCACATTATGTCTTCCAGTGGCAAACACGTTCTAAAAGACGAGGCGCGCCATGCTGAAAAGATTGCGAAGTATGCAGTCATGGAAATCTCTGCGTTCCATTACACTGTTCGGTGGTTGAGCATATACAATTTCCCTTGGCTTCAATGGGCCCTTTTTGCCCGCTGGATAATGATCGATTTGCTCTGTATTTAGAAGCAGCTGCTTGCAGGTGTCTGTTCCAGATAAGAGCCTTTAGGGTTGTGGCTGCTGTATTTCTTGTTTGTGTTTTTTTTTTTTTTTTTTTTTTGCTTTAGAGAATAGGAATAGGCTATCAGATTTTGTAAGGAGGCTTTTGTGGCAGTTTTGCAAGCACCTTGTTTAATTGCAATCCGGGTTCCTTTCAGTTTGATTATCAGATCATACTGGGGTACTGACTATTTTAGATTTCCTGACACATTTACAGCATTTGTTACCTGGGGTTTTTTTATTTATTTATTTATTTATTTATTTATTTATTTGCTTATTTTGTCAGGTTTGTTGTGCCATGGATTTTTATTGCATGAAACCTTCAGAAAACTGCAATTGAAATACGCATGCATATTCTGTGACACTATAATAGCCTATTCTGGTTATTTTACTTTTGGCAAATAGACATTGTCTTTACCAATCAAAGATTTAACATCAAATTGTATATAATCTACCATTTGCAAAATTTATTTAGATGGATACTGGTAGAAAGATATTCATGCACACATTCTAAAAATGTTAATGTATAAACTAGCTTCAAGCAAACTATCAAGTCATCCTTTAAAATGGATTTATATGAAAGATAACCAAGTTATATAGATATATGGTACGCTGTGTGGAATTTTGTGCCGCAGAGCAGACTAATTTGTGTTTTTACAAGGTGCTTAATACATATACATCTCATTAATATTTGATCTTGTTTGGACTGTCTCAGAATTCTCCATGTTCACTGATTTTTAATGCATTTTAAATGATTTGGCAGGTTGTTTTATCTTATTAAAAAACAAAACAATTTTAATTTCTGTTTCCTGTGATCAATGTAATGTTTTTTTTTTTTATTATTTGCAATGATAAAACCAGTTTTATACTATGTTTTTTAAGTGAAGGTAGATGTTGATTAGTTTTTTTTTAATTTTTTTAAATTATTTTATTTAGATTTTTTTTCCAATTCAGAATTAAAATAAATAAGTTAGTCAGGATTCTACACTGGTTTATTTATATATATATATATATATATATATATATATATATATATATATATATATATATATATATATATATATATATATATTATATCAAGTAGAGGGTTTGAAAATAGTGAAGAGTTTACAATCATTTTGATTTAACTTTTGATAAGTTTATCAAAAATCAGTAGAGATAATCACACAGTTGATTTAAAAATTAAAAATAAAACATCTGCATTGAAGAAATGTCAGCCTTAAAGTGTCCGTTCTGATAAACCTGTGTGATGTGTTTGCTTGTAGTCACCTGCAGATCAAGACCTCCTACAGCTCTGACCAAAGGTTTTGCATTACCCTGTAGCACTGGTACTCAAATCCGGCTCTCAAGATCCATTCCAATCAGGTCCCAAATTAGTTAATTGCCTCTTAACTATTTTAGAACCTGCTTGAAGTAAAAAACTGGACTGGAATGGATCTCGACGGCAAGAATTGCCACTTCCCTGTAGAATGAACTCATTTTGCTTCATGAAGTCGAGTGAAACCTGACAAGTAATGTTACGTTAACATATTGAATTACATACCGCTTTGTATATTTAAACAAAAAAATCCAACATGAAATTCTGTACTACTATTCTGGCTTCCAGGAGACTTCTCAATCCTAAAATTCTAGGTGATGCAAAGCTTTTGGCCACAGCTGTACAGTCTCTCAAGACTGGCTGGGTTTGACTGTGTTATAAGGTGATATCTTGAAGTGAGACAGGATGATCTCATACAACTTTAAAGGTAAAGGGCATCAATGTATTAGAAGCTCCCTAATAGCCTTGTAGCTGATTAACTCTGATTTGCTGCTGCAAACTTACCTCTAGATTTACCTTCACGGTGACTTATTGTTTTAGCTTAATTTGATTTTAAAAGAATTCTCCACCTCGGCTTTGAACCTGCTAACGAATCCAGAAACAGAGTTTTGCTTTTGCAAGGAAAGTTTTCTGAAGGTAAATGCTGTTCAGCGTTGCTTACGCCCCCCGTTTTGAATATGCGTTATTTAAGACAACGTTAGAGAAGCTTTGGACAAAGTCATTTTGTTGTTCACAGTTTTCTCGTCGGAAATGTGTATTTGTTCATTTATTATCGCTGTTGAGGCATGGTAAAAGACCCAAATGAAAACGTAAACCCTGACAAAAGAAGCCTACCTTTTACTTTTTGTTCTCGTGTAATTAGCACTATGTAATAGTCTGCAGCAAGAGGGAAGAAAAAAAGCTCCTGTTTTAATAATTGAAACCGCGTCAGATCACGATCTTGCTGCCTCACCCTGCTCTTCTGCAAATCTTTTTCTGTCTCATTTCTTTGGACATTTAAAGTTGGTCTCTTCATGGTATGATATGGTCTTTGCTATGTAGTGGGATCAATCAATCAATGTTTTTATCATTCTGCAGTAGACTCTTGAACTGTGCGTTTCACTGACAAGGGGGGTCCAGGTATTATGACTCTGGAAATTAACAAAAAAAAAAATGCTTTTAGTAAAAACCAGTTTGGAGTAATATATAAACTGGATCGTGCATTTCCAACTCTCATCATGGCATCTTTTAAATGTTTCATTCGTTTCAACAATGACGGTATGCTGTTCTAAATAATTATTGAGCACTGGAAGGGAAATTTCAAAAGGGACGCTCTCGTGATGTTGTTTGCTGTCATTTTTGACCATTTTTAAAAATAGACACATTGATTTATCAACCGGTATCCAGTTTTGAAGACTACGGTTCAACCTGGTTTGTGTATTGACCCCTTTTGAAAAATCGCACTGGAATTGTCATTAGTCACATTAGTCTCACTTTTTTTTTTTTTTTTTTAAGTAATGTTTGTGGTACTGCTGACAACCCGAGCCATTATGAAACAAATGTATTTGAAAACACACTCCGCCAATTGCTTCTGAAATAGAAGAATATAGTTCATATTTTCTTTCTTAAAGCTTGTCCCTTGATATCAGTTCTGTATTAAAATATGATTTCTGGTTTATTGTATTCTCCACTAGCCGCCTGTGCACCCTGAAAACAGCCACTATTGGCTGAACCATCTTATTTGCATTATCTGAGGTAGTTTCAGCTGCCTGGACACTCGCTTCCTCTCTCCTTGAAGCTTTCTGGTCACTCAGAAGATCAAACACCCCTGGTCGTTCTGCATTGGTAAAAAGGGTAATACCATCTATGGGGTATTTGAAGATGGGACTATGTCTATCAAGGTATTTAGTGAGCAAAAGTTCTGAGTGAGATGTAACAGGCAATGCAAGCCGGTAAACAACACTTCAGTCAGATCTTGTAGTTTTTCCGGAATAAGAAATCAAAGATAAGAAGGTAAGACATGCTCAGTGTTTCAGCTGCTGTTAGAGTCTGGGTCTGAGCGATGCTGTGGTTTTCACTGTAGGAAGGTGTGGGGGGGTGGTGGGGGGGGTGCAGTGTGAAGCTCCCAGTATTGATGTAATGTGTGCTGGTTGGACACTTTTTTGTGAGTCGAGGTGTGAAAAGCCTAAAGCTTGCATTTTTCCTACGTGGAGCAGTGAAATAGATAAGGTCTGGTACCGATTCCGTGGTACAGTTTCTAAACTTGAATGACTTGCTGCCTTCCACACAGATGCACGCTCACACACACACACACACACACACACATCCATGCATCAGTGAACCTGACCCAACCTTTAGCAAGCACAGAGTGATCCAACCTCGAAACACGTACGCACACAGACTTTAGAAAGTTCTTCAATGGCGATGCTGTGTGCGTTCAAATCTTGTTTTAGTTAAATAGTAGGTATAGATATATCTTGCCAAGAACTGAAAAAAGATTTCTCATTTAATAAAAAAATTGTATTTGTTTCTTTTCCCTGGTCGGAGTGGCAATGCAATTGCAATAACACGTTAAAATAACAAAGAAATATATCCTTTAACTTATGAAAATGGCGTTCTATTAAAAGAATGTTATGCTGTGAATGTTGTCTGTCATTAACTGAGCAGTTAAAACCCGTTGCTGAAACCCAGGCCTTGCTGTTAGTGTGTGATAACTGACTCCAGGACCATGTATTATTCTGTATAGAATACTTCTCCTGTGAATCTGATAGCCCCAGCCTGCCAGTCAGGAAGTTACCCCAGTTCAGGGAGAATAACCTGCTTGTTTCTGTCGGCCCGTTTCCTCTGCGTTTCCAGGCGCGCAATTGTATCCTGTTTGTATCAGAACACGCGGCTACACAGTGCAGACAGGCACCTGACTGGACAGCCCTCTGTGAGAAGCAAGTGTCGCTGCACTGCAGGGTGAAACAAACAGACTGCAGCTAGACTGCATTGTGAACTGCTGGGGTTCTGCACTGGCAACTGTAACACTGCCAGCAGGGTGCATGGCAACGCTGATGACCGTAGTTAGCCATGTTCTGATCACTTTTGAGATTGTTCCTTGTGAAACTTCAGTATGGAAGCCTGTGCCGAACGAGAACCTGCGATTAGCCGTTTTCTGGTTTCTCTTCCTGCCTCCTCAGCCATAGCCAGGCTGTGTTGGTTTATTATTATAATGCTGCCGCTTGTAAACCTGTTTGTGGATCTCTTTCCCCTGTACAGGTTTTGAAAATTAAGATAGACCCCTTGTTGATCTGGACACACCAAGTAAGGCCGGCATCACTCTCATTGCAGTGAATTCCAGTTGATTTGTACTGATCTGAAATGCTGTCTTTGAGTTGCTTGCAGTTTGCAATTTGATTGAATAATATTTTTTGAGTAATATAATAATAATAATAATAATAATAATAATAATAATAATAATAATAATAAAGAGAAAATCACTTTTTGTTTAATAATTACAGTACTGTGTGTTTTAATTCTACTTTCCAGAACAAATAAAGTAGTAGTTTACTGCAGCAATCAGGCCTTAATTCCCTTCCACAATACCCCTCTGTTCCTCATCGAATGCATGCTTTAATTATGCTGCTTGAATAAGGTTTAACCATTGAGCCTTAAACCACTCTTCCAGTAGGCGTTCAATACTAGGACCAGCAGGCTCAATTAAGTACCTGTTGGGTTCTCGTTTTCCCGACACAAAGAACAGGCCGTGTCGTCATGGAAACAAACAGCTGCGATGCTGTTTATTAAAAAGCCCTCTATTTACTATACGCCGATTGTGGCATACACTCAAGGGCTCATTAAGGCAGAGCTGTGTTATAATGTGTGTTGAGAAACACAATTCACTGTAAGTTGTTTTTTATGGGTTTCGGGGGGGGAGTTAGCAGCGGCCCCTGAAACGGTCCTTTTAGTCGGTTTTGTTTCCCGTTCCTTTTCTAGATTACTTATTATAATTCTTATTATAAAAAGCGGTATAGCCATGGAGCAGTTCTTGTACAGCACGGTGACGTGTTTGTTCAGATTGCTCATTTCTTGCTCTTATATAGTAGATGTAAATCTTGTTTTCCCAAAATGCATTTTAACCCTTTTGTTGTCTGCCCAAAACCAAGCTAGGTGGTTTGCCGTTTTAGAGTAGACTTCCAGTGTATAGAAGATTGACCCAATGAAGAAAATACAGCTTTACTTTAGTTGCAGATGATATGTTTAACACACATATAGTTTTATAGGAGAAATCACTGCTGGCAAAGTAATGTGTAGGACCAAAGAAGTCCTTTGGATTGCTAAACTTTTTCAATCCAAGTATTTGTGATAAACAGTAGCTGTCTGTCCAGAACCTGCAATACAATATGATCAGTCTGTTTCTCCTTCTTGCAGTGGGCTTGTACAGATCCATTAGTTTCCGTTTATTAAAGGGACTGGTACACTCCTGGAATCAGACAGTACCTGGTACCTGGGGCAGGGAGGGAATCATAGACATCTAACCAAACTGTGTGCAAAACACCGCAGACGGTGTTTTCCTGGTTTTATTTTTTGTGTTTATTTGAAGTGTCTCACTTTGTTGAGTTAGTTCCATGTATGTGTATGCAAATCCACGACACGAAGTTGGGACGCCCCCCAAGAACCAGGAAAAAAAAGTTTCTCATGTCCCCCCCCTTGTCTGTTCGTCTGCATTCTTTTTCAGATCATTAATGATTTTTATTTAGGAGGTTCGTGCCGTTCTATCCCTTTGCAGAGGAAACCTCTTCACAAACAAACAGTGAAGTACTAGTAAGTGGACCTCCCCCTGCCCCTGCCTTTTTGGTGACCAGTCCCCTCTGCTGGTGTACAGTAGCTAGCTTGTTGCACATGTCATGCAAATGCTGTACTGGGGCTGCTCTTTGTTGCTTTAGCTCCACTGCATGTGTATCCTGAACTTAGAGTGCTGTGTGAGAAACCAGTGAGAGAGGCACATTTCAATACAGAAAGTCACAGTGCTGTGGGATCCTCTCCCCTGGTCCTGTCCTGCCTCTTTGGTTTGCCTCTTGGCTATGTAAATGCATTGCTACCTTTCTCAAGACAACAGCTTGGAAAGAGGTCTCTGTACAACAGGTGGAGGCAACAATTTAGAGGTCTGTATATTATATTATTATTATTATTATTATTATTATTATTATTGGTGATTTTAAGGATTTTATTTCAGTGTTATAGTTCACTGAAGTCAGCATTTCAGAACTGAAAAGAGACTGATGCCTACCAGAGGTGCTAAAAACGTGGGCTGTGCAGTACACCCTGTTCATATTAACATTATCTATTATTCATGCTGGGTTTTTTTTTAAAATAATTTTTCATGTTGTTAAATGCACTAATTGACAAGCTTAGAATGCCTTTGATTAGGTGAATTCTGCCATATGGCAGAGCGCTGGTTTATACCACAGGTTAGGTACTTCTGTCTCTCTACAGAGTGCTGTGTCTGCTGCTTTTCTGACTCGCTAGGTTTGTAGATTCGTTTTTAAACAAACACTGTTTCAAATGTATTCATCTGTAGAAATTACTGTGATTGTATTCCTTCATATAACAGAATTTATAAATGATCCTATCAAAAAGATACCATGCAAGGAAACCGTCTGGAGTAAATCACACACGTTCTGCTATTGCGCATTTTACTTTAACCCATCAAGTACCAGATTAATTCCTCTTTGGGGGGGAAAAAAAAACAGAACACAAGCTGCATTCATGCCATTTGATACATTATGTTTAGACTTCACTTTTACGGTTCACAAACTTAGATTAGGAGTAAAGAGAAAATTCAAATAACAGGTAGATGCCAATTAAACATGATCCTACATGTTGCAAAGGATGCTGTCCTCAAATGAGGACAATGGCACCAAATGGGGTAATAGGTATTTTTCAGCCACTTAAAAAATATTAGAAGCATTAAACATAAATAAATGTTTTTGTTTTTTCTCTTTTGTTTTTTGTTGTTGGTATAATTAGTGGAAACAGCAGTTCTGACCCATGCGGTCTGGATACCATGCTTGTATCTTATGTCGTTATCTTTAGAACATCTCGCCCACTTGAGATGAAACTTTGTATGGACTTGGTGACAGACGCCTGCGTCTTACAAAAATGTAACCATACTGCGAAAGTCCCTAAGACCTCATTGGCTCAGATATCCCTAGAGAGGGAACAGGTGCTTATTGCTGTAGATCTCCTGCTGGAAAAGGATAACAGGTGCCCCGGGCAGTGGAAGCACTGTAGCTCACAGCTGAGTTAGCTGTTTGTTCTTGAGCGAGTAATGAGCACTGATGTCCGTACAGTCCCTGTTAAAAAAACCCTCAGACACTCATTTATAAAAAATAAAACCTTTTATTTAGAGAATTATTTTACCCCCGATTTTTGTTCTCTCCCAATTTAGAATGCCCAGTAATGTTTTCCCCTGACCGCAGCAATTCCGCACACAGGTCAGGAAGACCCAAAGGTTCAGTGGGCGTCCTCCAATCCCACGACCAAGCCAGTTTCCTCTTTTTCACCCAGGAACTCGAGAGCGGATGGAGGACGAAGGCCAGCCCCGCAGGTGTCTGCCTGAGCTCACTAGTCATCTGTACGCCACCAGTTTAAAAAAAAAACCATAAGTCTTGAAGCTTTCCTGCTGCGCTTGCCAGCCTGTGCCGGCTCTGACTTTTGAAAGTGAGAAGCTGACTGACGCCTCTTCTGGAGGTTTATCACAAGAGTGGTAAGGGAACGCTGCAAAGCCAGAAATACCTCTCACATTCCAACCCCCTCTGCCTACTGCTGTGGGTATTTATAACACATTGTGACTGCTGGGTATGTCTTGCCAGCAGCAAAGGCACGAACAGAAGGGAAAGTGAGATAGCATCAATGACTATGCAGGAAAGGGTGGTACTGCCCAGGAGCCCGTCCGGTCACTAAGAATAGCAGGATACTAGTCAAGCAGGGAGAAATAACAGGTCTCAAAACTGCGTATACAGGGCTCTTTCTCTCTGTCTATCTGTCTCTCCCCTCTCTGTCTCTGTCTTTGTCTCCGTCTCGCTCTCGCTCTCAGTTCTTCTACCCCAGTCTGTGCTTATAACAGTATATGTATAACCCCAGGTTTTCAGACTGTGTGTTTGTTTCCAAGCTTTTTCAGCTGCTTGCATCATGTGTAAGGGTTGCGGTAAGGTCTGGTAGATAGGCATTGCTTAACAGCGTTTGCTCCAGCCTCGTCTCTGGACAAACGGACTATACAGTACTGTATGGTAAACAACAGTCTCCTGCATGCATTGTTGTGACCTCTAAATAACAATGAATGAGACTTTAAATAGTACCCTTTTAAATGGTGGTTGAGTTGTGTGCATGAGACTACAATAGGAATGGTAATAAATCTAAACCCTTGGCTATTAGGGGTGCAGAACTGCAGCTGAGGGATGTAATGTCGGTCCTCTTCCCCCCGCCCCTGTTGCAGGGGATATTGGTGCGCTCCAGCCCGGCATTGTTGCACTGCCACACTTCCTGTGTTTTATTGCTTTTGTTTCAGGTCTATTGTTAAGACTTCCTCCTGTTCCTTCTTTCGCAATAAAGGATTTTTTTTTTAAATTTAGATTTTCATTTTCCTACCAAAAAAAAAATAACACTTTCATTTTCTTTCTATTCTGCGTTTTATCCCCTCCTTTCTGTGGCACAGTCCCGGGGATCTGCACAAAAAAAACAAATTCTGTGCTATCTTTAGCTTCTTTTAAAGAGGATTCTACCTGGTGCCAGTCTTCCTAAACCTTGTTTCTCCGGAACGGAAAAAGTCTTTTGCTTGCCCTTTGTCACACCTATCCGTTTCTCAGTCTGTTCCTAGTGTTCCAATTTTTAATTCGCGAGTTGTTATTTTAAATATTGCACCAGGTCCATTAATCTCATCTACAATGACAGAGTGTGGGACTGCATGTAGTAGACAAGTCATTTTTGCTTCATACTGCGCAGTTATGGTATTGAATGCACATCTGCATTATACTATTGGAGAACGCCCTCCTCGCCTCCAAAGCTACATCCAGTTCAACTATGTTGTTTTTAAACCTCCACGAGAGACACTATCTTTCCTCTGCTCCTGTTGTGTACCATTTTTTTTGTGTTGTGAATAATAGCAGACTTCTTAAATCACTCAACATTAAAAGAACCCCACCACTTTTTCAATACCGTATTCCAATAACTTCGATTTAGTTATTTAGAATTATCCTTTGTCTCTCTCTCTCTGTTTACTCAGGATGTGTGATTCGAGCCCCACCTCTCTGTGTCGCCGCGGCAATGGGGATGTGACCATGGTGGGACTCAGTGTGAAGTTGGAGGAAGAGGAGGCTGAGGTGGGCAGGGCCCCAAGCCGTGACACTCAGCGAACCTCGCCATGTGATTGGTCACTGCAGCCCCCCAGCAGGGGCGGGACACCGCGCAACACACACACCCCCTCAGTGAGTTCTAGTGCAGGCAGAGCACCCTAATGAACTGCAATACACATTGCCAATCCAACAAGTAATCTCAAACCTTTTGGATACTGTAAGACTTTTCAAAGAAATGTGTTCGTTATTCATACGATCAGCAGTGGAACATGTTAGTGTTGTTGTGTCATTTATAAGTAATGGGATCTTGAAGTTCTGCACATACGTTCCATTGACGTCATTGCTTGAGAATTGCTGTCAGACACACAAGGGACGTTGAGTGTTGCAGTGATCGCAATTTCTTGTGCCACTTGCTTTGTTTTATTTTATTTTATTTGCCTAAAAGCTGCTAGAATCATTTGCATAAGCCCCCTGCAGTTTTTAAAACAAAAATTGTTAAAAAAAAAAAAAAAAAAAAAGTGTTGTGTTAATGGAGGTTTGGATTGGGGGTAACTGGGCTTGTTTTGTCTGCCAGGACAGCTCTCCAGGCAGGGGACGGACACACGGACCCAGCCCTGGCCCGGTCCAGATACCCCACGAGAGACTGGAGCTCAACCAGAACATGAGTGAGGGTGAGAGACGGACTGTGCTCGAGCGCTGCACAGTACCAGGTCTTCCGCGCAGACTGCTTACAGCAAGACATTCAAATGCATCACCAAGATCGCTATCTTCTCCCAGCGTGTTGTTTAATGTTTACTGGGTTACGTTTTACTGCACTGCAATACCGTGGCCGGTGTTTTCCATTGCAGACAAACTGCTCACAACATAGTAATTGCATGACATCGGTAGTTCACCCACTGTGGAAAATCACGCCCAGGAAGTTTGAACTGAAATCTGGAAATCTCATCTGACACTTAAATGCATTTCCCTTTCACGTGTTGCTGTACGTGTACACTTTACACAAGTTCATCTTTTAATTAAAGGTGACACATTTAAATACTATGAAGTAATAAACGGTCAGCTCTAGACTCTGATGGGATGGAACATGTTTTAATGTAGTTTTTTCCTCTTCTTCAGTTATGCCAACCATTGAAAAACTGCTGAGCAGCGAATGGAGAGACAAAATCCTAGGAAACAACAAGGAGCTCAAAGGTGAGGTGAAAGCTCCCTTCTTTCCTCAGTGCTGGTCTTCTGGCTATCCCTTAGTGTCAGATTCAGAGTTAATATTCAGCCAGGGTCTGTGGAGCCAGCAGTGTTTAAAGCCATGGGCACAGATTAACACAGTTGACTCAGGTTAACTTGGGGTACAGTTCAGAGAACAGGAGCCCTAACCCTGTGTGTGTGTGTCTGTGTGTGTTGGGCAGGTACCCCTGATAGCCTGGCGGAGAAGGAGCTGCAGCTACTGGTGATGATCAACCAGCTGTCCAGCCTGCGGGACCAGCTGCTGGGAGCCCACTCGGAGCAGAGGAACATGGCTGCCATGCTCTTCGAGAAGCAGCAGCAGCAGATGGAGCTTTCCAGGCAGCAGCAGGAGCAGGTGAGGGGGGGGGGGGACGCGCTGAAGGCGCACAGCTACCCTCTGCACCTGGGTTTAACACATGCACGACGACCTCATTGGTAGGCAGGTCCTAGAGGTCATGCAGTGAGGGTCCCCAATTCATGCTGCTTCTTTTTTTTGTTGTTTTTTGCTTTAGATTGCAAAGCAGCAACAGCAGTTAATTCAGCAGCAGCACAAAATTAACCTGCTTCAGCAACAAATCCAGGTAAGGAGAGCGTGCCTGCCCTGCCGTTCACAAGCACAGATCAGAGCCTGACATGCTGCTAGTTTTGACAAGGGTTTGCTTAGGTGACCATTGGGAGTACAGCAGGGATTCCCTTGCAGCTCCTGTAGAGAGTTGAGAATTGTTCTCCATACACCAGCCAAGAGATTACAGCCGTGGCCAAAAGTTTTGCATCACCCTTTTGAATGAACTCCCTAGTCGAATGAAGCCTGCTGGATAATGTTACGTTAACATACTGAATTGCATACCACTTTGTAGTTTTCCATATACTAGAGGGAAATTAAAAAATGTGACATTTTGGCATCTAACATGAAATACCATACTACTATAGCTTTGATTACACCATATTAATCTGCAGTCTCTATCCTAAAATTCTAGGTGATGCTAAACCTTTAGCCGTAGCTGTATTTAGGGCTAGTGTTAAATTATATAAATGCTTATTTAATTTTTTTTTTTTTTTTTTTTAAATAGAAATAACAACTCATTAATTAGATTCTGAAATTGGAAGTGTCAGATGTTTCTACAGTGTTATGGAATAGTGCTATAGTGAAATAACTAATTAAATCCAGCACAGTCTTGTGCTAAGCTGTCCTCGCTTGTCTTTGTTTGAGGGTGTTTTTAACGCTGTTTGTGTGATGTGTTTCAGCAGGTCAACATGCCCTATGTGATGATCCCTGCATTCCATCACAACACGCAGGCACATCCTGTCCCCTCTGACCCCCAGATGGGACTCCCTATTCAGCCCATTCCTTGCAAACCAGGTATGAGTGGACAGGCAGGAGCGATGCAAGTGTATAATGTACTATACACTATATATAATATATGATTCGCTGGCTGTACATTGTGCTGTGGGGTGTTACAGCTGGTACAGGATAATACATGCGTACCTATTGATGGCTTGTTAGATAAGAACAGCGATAGGAAACAAAAGAGAATAGTTCCCAGCTCACCGCAGACGGGTGCATGCAAATGTGTTGTTTCTCTTTTGAAAGGGCATTATTAAGGAGAAATCTAGCTACATAAATAAAATGAGGTGCAATTGTCCATCAAAGTCAATGAGCCCTATTGTTACATTTGTTCTCAGCTCAGCTCAGCCATAACTGAGATGCAAATTTGTATTTGAATACACTGATCAGCTGGGAACTTTTTGTCCTTGAAAATGAAACGTAAACAAAACTGTTCACTGTAGTCTATATTCCGTGAACAATTCCAAACATGAGGTTTGACGTTTCTGAAACCCCTCGCTTTTTATTCTAGAAATGAATGCATACAGTTGATCCTGGATCTTGCATTAGGTGTAAAAGAAAACCACCTTCTTCTTATTATTGAATAATATTATTTGTATTGCTGTTGTGATAATTGTCTCTACAGCCATGTTCATTTTGATGCTGACTGTGTCCCTCCCTCTCTCTTCTTTCTCTTTTGACCAGTTGACTATCCCATGCATCTGCTTCCAAACCCCCACCCCACCCCCGTAAAGAGGTCAAATGGACCAGTCCACATGCAGGTGCTGTATTCGTTTCCTAGCACATTCTATAATGGAAGGTTGTCGGGGGTGGTGGGTAGTAATGATAGTGCTAGAGATCTAAGAATGGATTGTTTAGGACTAGTGCTCATTAGTAAGATCCAAGCGATGGCAGTGCTAGAGATCTGAGAATGGAGTGTTTTGACTAGTGCTCATTATTAAGGTGCAGGGTAATGACAGTGCTGGAGATGAATGGATTCCTAATGTTTGCATTTCAATCTCTTCCAGGAGGGTCCTCAGCCCTTGAACCTGACCTCCAAACCCAAATCTCAGGAGGTGGGAAAGGCCCCCAGTCCTCAGTCAATGGATCTGGGACAGGGGCACATGCCAGCGGGCTACAGACCACCCCTTGATCTGCAGCACAGCCCGTCTAGATCCGGTCTCACTCTGGGTAAGTAACCCAACATCAGTACAAATTTGAAAAAAACATGCCCAGTTGCGCTGACCCCATCCTGTACCCCCATAGGGTTCCTGGGCGAGGGGGACGCTGTCACGAAGGCGATCCACGAAGCGCGCCAGCTACTCCGGAGCCACGGCGCAGGCGGGAGAGAGAGAGACAGCACTGGCAGGAAGGTGAAGCAGAATGGAGGCTGTGAACTGAGTGCATGCATGATTGATCCTGGTTGTTGCTGTTGTGCACAGCGGGTTGCTGACGCAGTCTGGTGTTTTTGTTTCAGGATGGATCAAGAGGGGAGGCATGCCTTCTGAGAGAGAGGGCAGAGGAATGCCAGCCCCAGCACCGAGCTGCCGACGACAGCAGCGACTCGGAAGGTATGTGGGAGGGGGGGGAATCGGGACCCTGCAGGGAGACAGTCAGTTTGTTCATATTGATGCCTCTGTGCGATGCACAGTGTTGAGCTGCCCTGCCTGACTGTCCTTCGGTCACCCCAGCAGGAGGACTGTCGGCAGCCAGCTCCGTGGGGTTCCCCGACTCCAGGGCACCCTCCGCTGGACACATCAAGAGGCCGATGAACGCCTTCATGGTGTGGGCCAAGGACGAAAGGCGGCGCATCCTGCAGGCTTTTCCAGACATGCACAACTCCAGCATCAGCAAGATCCTCGGTGAGCCAGCCCTGCGTCCTCCATGAGCACTCAGACCCTCAGTAGCGCTACACTGAGAAGTGCTGTAAGAAACTTCGTGACATTGAGAAAGACCGCTAGTCGAAATGTTTACCGTAGCTCTTTCACAATGTGTTTCCGGGCAGTTTTGCGACCTTCACATATGTAACGTTGGCCACGAAATGTACGAGATATATTTTGGGAGCTATAATCTACAAGCTGACAGTTACGGAATATAGTCTCGATTGTCAGTTTTACTCCTGCTCACTCTCTCTCTTACTCCCCGTCCTTTTTTACAGGCCCCCCCTTACACTCACTCCCTCCTGCCCTCTTTCAGTCCCTCACTCTATCCTGTCCCCTTGCCCTCTTTCCTTGTGTATAACCTGTCTCTCGCTCATTGTTTTGTTCTTGTCCTCACACTCACTTGGTCTGTCAGTCAGGCACTGTGGTTTATTTTAGACCCGGCACCTGCTGCTCTTTCTCATCTGAGACCCGATCGCCCGTCTCGTTCTTCATCTCGCACAGTTCCTGTTTCATCATGCTGGCATTCCATTCCTTTGTCATCAGAGAGGGGTTGGCAGATGTCATCTCTAGTGCCTGTGTGCCTCCCTCAGTCTCACATCTCCGTCTCTAGGCAACCCTTTGTCCACTGGGCCACATTTTTTACCACCTTCCCAGTCCCCCAGCTCTATACACTCAGCCACACTGCTTCCCTACCTCCCAGTTACATAGGTTGATCCACTAGGCCACACTGCCTGGCTGCTCATCCCTGATCTCAAACCACTAGGCCACTCTGCTTCCTTCCCTCCATTGCAACTCTCTTCACCGAGCCATACTGCCTCCCTTCTGCATACAGTAACTGGGTTTTTGTTTTACATGTAGGTGGATGAAGCCTTAATAAAATACAGCATACAAGAGCTGTCCTTGGGGTTTTATAATTGCCTTTTATGTTATGAAAAAGACTTTCTTACCACTTGCAGTTAATTGACAAGAGTTCAATCGTGTGGAAATGTAGGAGTTAGAAATGGCATGCATGTGGACTCTTTACCTCCTAACTAACCCGTGTGTGTGTGTGTGTGCAGGGTCGCGCTGGAAGTCAATGTCGAACCAGGAGAAGCAGCCCTATTACGAGGAGCAGGCACGGCTGAGCCGGCAGCACCTGGAGCGTTACCCCGACTACAAGTACAAGCCGCGGCCCAAACGCACCTGCATCGTGGAGGGGCGCCGGCTGCGCGTCGGAGAGTACAAGGCCATGATGAAGAGCCGGAGACAGGACGGGCGGCCAGGGGGCTACACAGAGAGGTAGGCACTGCACAGCTTCACACACGCACTTTAGCCTGCTTGTGATTGTTATTATTATTATTATTAGCCCTGAAGATAATTCCAGAGACTCGCTTATACAGTTGTGATGAAACTCAGTTAGCGCTGTGCGTTCTTTAACACTAGTTACTGAGAGTTTCTCTGTTTGGGTATGTAAGCAGATGCGTGTCCATGTATGTATGTACACAGTCTGGGTAAACATAGTAGAAACTGCTATCTGTTTGGATGGAACAATGGTTATCTACTTTTTTAATACTAATAACTTGAATTTTATATTTAGAACTTGGTGATATTTAATATTATTTGTAGAACAAAGGTGGCAAAGAATTATTTTTACACAAGACTTCCGGTTTGCTTTTCTAAAGCAAAAAGCAACAAAGCTTTGGGAAAGGCGCTATATAACTGATTGTAATTTCCTTTTGCTTTGTTTGTCAGCCAACCAGAGCAGCTGCATTACCCCTCAGCGGAGGCCCCGCCCTACCCTTGTCAGCCGGTCTCCATGACGACACAGCCCATGCAGTCCACTGTGCTGGAGCGCTACATCCCACGTGTCCTCGAGCCACACGGCCTGCAACTGGCCGGGGCGGAGGAGAGGGATAGGGGGCCACCCTCTGCAGACAGACACCCCAACAGTGAGGGAGAGGAGAGCGATACAGGGGAGCGCAGTGAGGGGGAGCTAGTGGTGCTTACAGACTGAACAGTCATAGGTCAAAGCTCAGTAGCCAATTCAATGACCACTGAGAACTCTGGGAAATGTATTTTTTTACCTCTGACCGATGTCAGTCAAGGTAGTAGACATTTGTGTGGGGTAAAGTTCTGCATACATAAGACATTGTAAATACCCCAACAATACATTTGTTTCATTAAGAATCTGTGGTCACTGTTGCTGAATCTAGGCTTGGCAGAGTAAAAGAACTGGTACAATAGTTGTAAAGTAACTACACTTTTAACTGTGCAAAACATAACAGCAAATTGAACAAAACAGAAAAAAAAAAAAAAACCAGCTAGTACTTAGTTTTTCAAACCAAATTCTTAATTTTAAAAACAAAATGTATAAGGTCATCAGAAACTTAAGCCTTGTGTAGTTGCAGTGGCCCTCACCCCTGACCCCTGATCCGTACCACATCTTGAGTGAAGACAATTGTTCAACTGCAGGGGGCACAAATATGGCAACTTGGAATATTATCTGCCTCGGAGGTAAGATAATATCCTGGGTAAGATTTCCTTTTTTAATGATTATTGCCTAGGCCTTGCCAACCGTGATTTAGCACTTCGGTCAATGAAATCATTGATTAAAAAAAAAAAAACAGGATCTTCCTGAGAACTATTAATTTTATATTTGTTATTTAAAAACTAATTATTCTGCCTCCTCATTCATTCTATTTATTATTTTTCTTTTTAATCATTTGACAAGGTGTCCTTCTGCTGAAGGATTAGCGCTTGGGTATTTTAAATTTAATATTTTTAATTGCAAAAAAAAAAAAAAAAAAAAAAAAAAAAAAAATTAAATGTGATGGAGAAAACCCCGAGGTGGTTTTTGCTCTGTCCTGTAGCTCCCCTGCTCGGGTGAGAGGCTCCACAGAGCAGCTCACCACACTGGGACTAGAAACCAGCGCGTTGTGTTAAGCAGCTACACTGTTTCTATACTACTGAAGGACAGATGTCAAAGCTCTAGTGTTTTTTTTCTTCTAAGAACGTGTTACAGCACATGTTCTGGTCAGATCTGGATACCATGCTGCAAACCCCTGTGCACTGCAGGAAGAAGGTGGGAGTATAACGTCAGGCTGTGTTCACCCTGGGTCCATTTCGAGGGTTTGGTCAGCACTCTGTTTGAAACAGACCCAGTGTCAATGCAGCCTTAATCAATGAAGATCTACTGGGTGAGCAGTGGATTTCTGACTGTTTTAAAAGCAGACTTTCAGTTTAAGCCTTAATCTTAATAAATGTGTTAGTGGTAATGAATGACACGTGGAGCTCTCTCTTCGCTGGTTTTCATAGCCTTGTTGTGTGTCGTTTAGTTTGGGAAAAAAAGTTACCGTAAGTACATTTCATTTGAACTAAAACAGCAGATGCATTTAAAATTTGAAGTTAATTTAAGATTTTAAAAAAAGTGAGGAGTACATTTCCTCCAAGACTATAAAATGAGGGATGTGTATAAGGTTCTGGAAACCAACATCTTTAAACAGGGCTTTCTGTTCTAGCCTGTAAAATGCCCTGCTTCAGTGATTTAAATGTCTTATTTAGATTCATAGATTTATTAAAATGTGGACTATGCTGGAAATCTTTGTAAAGAGAAAAAAGAAATAAACTTTTGGGGACTTTTTTAAACAGAAAACATTCAATTCGGAGTGGCTGAGCTAGTAACCCGTTCTTGTAAATATAGATGTAGAATTTGATTATAAGATCTGGTGTAATTTAAGCTGTATATTTCATGTACTTTATTTAGACACGTTTTATGCGTTTGTTTGTTTGATGCAATAAAGATATCCTTCTCTCGTGCTGCAAGATTGTGTGTGTCACTGTTTGGTTTTAAAAATACATTTTAAAGCACGCACACGTACCATGGTTCAGATTACCAAGAACACACCATGCCGCACTGGGGAGCTGAAACGCGTTTGAGCATGCTTCAATGTAGCCTTGCCTCGCTGTTGCCTGCGTGTTTAGCAGTTTGCATAAACTAGCAAACAATGCAGTTTGTCACCTGAAACACCAGGACAAGAAGACCACGACGACATGATGAAATGTACTAGTAAATTCTGCTACAATACACAAGTAAAGATTTTCTGGATTATGGACCAGGAAATAAATGGTTTACAGAAATATCTTACCCCCGGCCTCCCCTCTTTTTGCATAGCTCTGTACTGTAACCACATTCCCCCTGTTATTGACTTCATTGTAACTGCACAGCAGAAAACAGCTATAGGGATGACCAGTGTGCTCTTAATGAGCTAAAACAAAAACAAAAAATCAAAACTTCAAAATTGCATGAAATGGAAAAATATGTATAAAATTGCAGCAAAGAAACTGACAAACAAAATAGGTTAGTATGGTAAAACTGAGACACTGCTTCAGTATTTATGCACTTTCTTAAACATTTAATGCAAAATATTTATTTTATATCTAAATCAGGCTACTGCTCTGCCTGCAGCTTTTTCAAAACCATTACCAGCCTTACCTCTGAATCAAGAGCAACACTGCGAACAAGCCAGCTGTACATAAAACAATGTGGACCACAGCGCCCTCTTGTGAATGAGACAGACACATCGGGATAAAACGTCACATTATCCCCTCAATTAAATACTCCTAATACACTGCAGCAGCCCAATACACATATATATATATATATATATATATATATATATATATATATATATATTAATATATCAACGAATATATTTGATGGTTGAAATCTCACACAGTGGATTTGGAAGACACGATCAGCAATCTTTGGAATTACTGTATTGTATCTGACGATGGTGGCGTTCAGCCTTCACCAGGATTCAACAAAAGAAAAAGCTACTTGAGAATTTTTTTTTTTTTGTCTTTTAATGCAAATATTTACTAGCCAATGTAAAATAACATCTTCCAAGTACATACACAATTGTAAAAGTGCCACTGTACACCAGGAATTTTCACAAAATTACAGTATTTACAGGTTGCTGTTGTATTTGCCCTCTCACAACACAGGAGCGCTGGAGCACCCCCGACCCCCCCTGCAGCACACTCACAATAGAGGAGCGCTGGAGCACCCCCGACCCCCCCTGCAGCACACTCACAATAGAAGAGCGCTGGAGCACCCCCGACCCCCCCTGCAGCACACTCACAATAGAGGAGCGCTGGAGCACCCCCGACCCCCCCTGCAGCACACTCACAATAGAGGAGCGCTGGAGCACCCCCGACCCCCCCTGCAGCACACTCACAATACAGGAGCGCTGGAGCACCCCCGACCCCCCCTGCAGCACACTCACAATACAGGAGCGCTGGCGCACACTCCATTTCAACGTTCTGTAGAAGATTAACATTTAATCTTCCTCCTGTAACAAACCCAACACACGATTCAAACAGTTAACACGTCAACAGCATAGAAATTCAACTCACAGGCATTCTGTACAGTTCAAGTTAAACTGGGTCAGTACATTCACAAAGGTAATCATTCGAAGCAGGGCAATGTTATTCTCAAGACACACAACTTTAAAAAAATAAATAAATAAAATAAATCATTGGTATCCAACAGTGTTGACAACATGAATGTGTGTTTGAAACGAGAGTGGGTGTGTTTGTGCAAGTGTTTTATATAATAATTGCACATTAGGTATCATGTAACTGCCACTACATGTTATTACACAGCACTTAAATCAAGTTTAGGACCACCTAAGATTACGTTAGATTAGATAGCCATGAGAAGTGCTAATCAGGATCTGTTCAGAGGTGCACTATTGCAGTAGTTTAGATATTGACCTAATGTTTTAGTGGGACTTCTTATTACAAAAAGCACATTAAGTTATTTGCAAATACTTATAGTAGCATCAAAGCACTTACATATGACTTAATTAGTAATTACTACCACATTTTCTGTATAAAATATAAATAAATACGGCATTGCAACCATTTAAAAATGCACATATGATATTTTTTATTACCCAAAAGGCTGGTTTCACAGATGCATTTTTAGCAATGGCAGCAAAGGTTGGCTAGTGCCAATAGGAATGTGTGAAACCAGTTATTAGTGACTGCAGTCAGGTCAGGCTGGTTTAACACCGAAATAATGAACCCTCAGAGAGCCCTCACTCCTGCGATTCAGCCCTGGGCTTCCTGGAGGCATCGTGCTGGGGACAAACTATCACGATATTATATTAATACATCAATGTGGCAAATGTATTATTTATATTCCAAGTCAAGTAAGACGGGATCACGTTTTAATATCGGTGATAAACTTCACCTAGGAATGTCAGCTCTTCCAGTTGAAATGCTACAGCGTTCAGTCACTGTGTCACACAGTTTTACAATTTCAGTAAAGTCCAGCTGTGTTCTAGACACCTTCAATTCAGCCCCAAAAATCTTCATTTACTTTCATTTTGTATATTCTTACCTCAGAATATATGTATTTATACATTACCCATTTCAAAATACCTTTAAATAATTCACAGATCATTAATGAATTCATTATTAGCGGATACTTGTCTATTTTGCATTAAATCTTATCCCTAAAACAGGTAGGGTTTGTCATATTAATAACCAGATATATACACATTCTTTGTGAGACAAAAGGATATTAAACACCAATAACACTGTGTAACACAATTTTTGTTCCTGGGTAGTAAGTGTTATTTCCTAATTGCTTATGCCTCAAAAGTATAGAAAATGGCTATTATTCCCCACAAACTTTGCTTTTGTGACCAGGACAGTGAGATTTCAAAATATCACTATTTCCAATGGGAAAACGGGCAAATGTGTGTCTTTTCGTCCACATAAAGTCAGAAAAAAACAACATATGAATCCAAATTAACATGTATTTATACTAAAGGAATACAAAAATGACTACAAAAGATTTAGAAGTGAGTAGTTTTTCGAGATTTACGATTATACTGTATTGGCTAAGCTATATCTTGGGCACCCCTTGTCCGAATCAGAAAAAAAAAAACACAAAAAAAAAAAAACATAGGAACGGTTATAATTGTACGATACAATATGATTTCCCTGTATGTTTTTCCTGATGTTGCTACATCTTCCAACCATATATTCGATACTAAAAACCCTGGGCCATACCTTAGATTAGATATAGAATACACCAAAAAAAATACAGTATAATCGTAAATCTCGAAAAACTACTCACTTCTAAATCTTTTGTAGTCATTTTTGTATTACTTTAGTATAAATGCATGTTAATTTGAATTCATATGTAAATACAGTATAATCGTAAATCTCGAAAAACTACTCATTTCTAAATCTTTTGTAGTCATTTTTGTATTCCTTTAGTATAAATACATGTTAATTTGGATTCATATGTTGTTTTTTTCTGATTTTATGTAGACGAAAAGACACACATTTGCCCGTTTTCCCATTGGAAATAGTGATATTTTGAAATCTCACTGTCCTGGTCACAAAAGCAAAGTCTGTGGGGAATAATAGCCGTTTTCTATACTTTTGAGGCATAAGCAATTAGGAAATAACACTTACTACCCAGGAACAAAAAATAAACAATAATTGTTACACAGTGTAATAAATGGTGTAAGTTCCATTAGATTCGGACAAGGGGTGCCCAAGATATAGCTTAGCCAATCAGGAGTGAGTACCGTGGGCAGGTAGGTCACAGTGTTCTACATTCACAGTATATGGAATATTTTTATGTAATAAATGCTTATCTCCAGGTTTGTCCCCCTGCCAGGGCCTTTCAGAAAGGGGTTCATGCCTTTTTAAAAAGTTTACGTTCTAGAACACCAAAACAATAAACCTTCCCCAATCCGAAAAAAAGAAAACAATCAGCTTTAAAATTCACGTACCTCTACCCCTCCCATAATTCTCCTTCCAAAGTATGGAATGCACCAGAAAAGCTACTAATAGACAGGGGGAGTAGAACAAAAGACAGAACATTCATACAACAAACTGAGAGTGTGGGGCAGTACTGAATGGATCGATTATATCTACAGGAATACTGATTTACACACGTTCAGTTTATTGCAGGAATTCATTTAGATCAGCCCCTCGTGCAGAATTCAGAGGGGAATTCCAACACATCTCCAACACACAAATATTAATATGATCCTCGTGGGTTTTACAGTTTTGATTTGGCCACCTTGGCACAACACTAAGTTATGTCACAGTTCAGTCTGTGTAGGATCTTCACTGCTCACAATTCAAACGACATTCAGGCAAATCAAGAATCTGGCAAAATGGTGGCCTGATCATCCAACTAAAACAGACTTCATGTATCGCTGTGATGTGCTGCAGCTAAACATGGAAGGAGAACAGGAAAGGGAGGGGCTTGTGCAATGCGTGTAACCCCCCCCCCCCCCCCCCCCCGCTTCACCGGACTAACTAAACTAGTGTAACCTCAGTTCCCATCTGAAAAGTGCTTCTGCATCTCGTTTGAAGTCCTTAAAAAGACTTCAGGAGGAGCTGCCACTGCTGTAAGAGGCCAGGGATCATTCAGGGATCTCCAGTGCCATCACCTCAGGCTTCATCTTGAAGTACTGATTGAACCGCAGCACAGCGTACCTGAGCAGAGACACAGAGAGGAGGGTCATACAGAGTGTGCAGTGAAATACAAGTCACAAAGCAGCCCTGCTCACTAGCAATCACTAAAAAGCTAACATTGTAAAAAATATTACTATTAAAAACACACACACACACACACACACACACACACACACACACACGCACACACACACACACACACGCACACACACACACACACACACACACACGCACGCACACACACACACCACACACACACACACACACACACACGCACACACGCACGCACACACACACACACACACACACCTCTCTATATATGTATATATAACAGTAGTAGCTCACCCGAGAAAGTCAAAGTCGATAGTGGAGTACTTGGCTTGAATGAGCGCCCAGAAGCCCCAGAAGAAATGAGAAGCCTGCAGGACAGAGATGACACTGCATTATTAAACTGATCCGGTCTAAACCAGGCTTCTTACAAACAGCCAGGAGCAAGGGGACAGTGAAAAGCAGGGCAGCATCCGCAATGCCTGGAATAACTACTCGTAACAATCATCCGCGGACAGTCTGATCAAATTCAAATAAGCAGGCAATCGCCAAGATACCAATACTAAATGAAACGACATCAACCTAGAGTCTTAGTGTCCCATTAATTTGTGCTAAGGCACATCCTTACCAAGTTTCATCAGAACTGGATGAGTGATTCTCCATATACTAAAAATGTAAGTGTGACTTACAGAGCTTATCCACAACAATACCCTCCTCGCAGGGGGATAAACAGCGGCAGTGTTGCAACGACATATGAAAACGTTACAGTTTCTCCTGTTTGGTTGAGCAGGATGTCAGGTAGAGTAAAAGCAGAAGCGTTCACGTGACCAAGAACAAACACACTCAAGAACACCGCTTTCCATTAAAATCCAGCAGACAGGCTTTTCCAATTCACTGAGATCACAGAGTTTACTCTTCTGTGACGAGACACATTCCCGGCTCACCACGATCAAAGCGGGCTTGTTTGTTAAACAAACACAAAGGCTCACATCACTGGGAAGTGTCCTTAGATAACATTACCCCATGGGCCACATAGGAACACATCACACAAGGGACTGCATTCCCCTAGTGACCCTGATGTATTTTAGTTAGACTTGTTTTATAGGCGATTTGCATATACACATTAAATCTACAGTGGAACTTGTTCCTCAGGTCTGTCAGCAATTAACCACAGGCAAAGAAGAAATAACCTACTATTTTAACACACTCCATACAACACTATGGCTTAACTTCAACATGCAGAGACCCAAGTTTATAATTCAGTTTAACAGTCTATGCAGTCAGACGTGTGCCGAGATATGTATCCAGAGCAGAGAATGCAATACAAACTTATTTAAGATGTTTTTTTTTTTTTTTGGAACAACTAAGAGTTCTACATTTTCTGAACTCCATGAACAAATAGGACTATACAGAGTTAGTAGCTCTAAACCCAAAGAAATGTAGGCTACTGGCATTAGGGAAATCTTGTGTGTTTGGGGCACCTCCCCATCTGAATGTCCTGCTGCCTGGAGCGTTAGCTTGGTCCCTTCATCTAAACGGATACTGGAAGTGTTCTGCGGGAGAGAGAAGACAGTGTACAAGCTCTACAGACTCACCAAAGCAAACTTGTTGATCTGCACGTAGAGCGTCTCGATCTCGCACTCAGTCACCTCCTCCCCCTTCTTGGTGAAGCGCTTGTAGGCCTGCAAATAGATGTGTAGCCACTGCATCTGGAGCTCCCTGCTGGGGTAGAGGGAGTAGTCCACCTCGCTCACTCCTGGCAGGAAAACGCACCCAAACAAGCATCCAAAACACACATAGGGCACGCAAAGGACACGCAAAGGACACAACACAGACCAACGCAACACCCACCAACACGAATGCAAATCAGACCAGCATTCCAGCAGACACACACACCAACGTACGCACGCGCACACACGGGGGAAAAGTGGGGAAGAGGTAGAGAGAGATTTAAAAAGCATTCTCACATGAGGGAGCAATACTAGGAAGCACTTTGCAGCATAAGGCATCAAGGACTTGATCTGCCTGTCGTTTGCATGCCAGATTCCTATTATAATAACGTATGCAAATGCTTCAATGCGTTCCCGCTACTGCTCTGGGCTTGATGGAGTTATCAACAACAATGAATCATTTACTTACAACCTTCTCCACCCTGCCAGCATTAGGGGAGCAGGGACCAGGGTAGCAAAGCTTCAGAGCTATGGGAAAGGATTCTGCATTGACCCCATGGGCCATGCTGGCCTTCACTTACCTGCAAACTCATTGAAGTGGTTCCCAATGTCAAAGGCTTGGTAATTGTAGCTGGCGTACTCGTAATCTATAAATCTGACTTGGCCTGAGGAAGCAGAGGAGGAAATCAGCAGCCATTTAGGAATCAAATTAACCCTTTCACACTCGGCGACCTCATATAACAATGCCATTTTTTCCCCTCCATATAAAAGCAATTGACATACATTCTACATCGAAACTTTATTTTCAGCTATTTTCAATATTTCATGCATGAAAGGGTTAAAGACACAGAGAAAAGTGTCAGAGATCTGTGACCAACTGGAGAAGGATTTCAGAACAAAACGCTCACTCTACAGTTTAGAAATAGTTTACTAATCTATAGAGAATTCCCCGGTCTGCAAATACAAAACTAGGGACATGATCAGATTTTCTGCACTTACTAAACACTAAAACCACTTCTATTAACCACACAGCTATGAAGAGGAACATGAATTACACATGTCAGTATGTTTAATTGTGCTGGTTTCCCAGTAACAGCAGGGGCTAGGGTAATAAAATGAAATCAAAATCTACTTAAGATCATTCTTTAAGCCAGCCAGCTGTGTATAATAATGTAATAAAGCTCTGTGAGATAGCAGTTGGTGGGCCCTTGCCTTCTTTGTCGTTGTGGATGATGTTTTTACACAGCAGGTCATTGTGGCAAAGCACTATGGGAGAGCCGAGCTGCGAGAGGTGCTCCTTCATCCACGCCATTTCCTGTTCAAGCACTTCCAGGCTGGGCACTTCCTGCTGGATCCTAGGAACGAAGTAAATCAATCCGTTCAGACACGCAGCAGGTAATCCAAGCACAGCGGCCACAAGCGGTTCTTTCGAAGTCTTACTACTAGAGCTGCCCTTCCTTTACAAGCAGGTTTGTTTATTTCATTATTTGAAAGGTTTGCTCTAGGTTAACTCAGGTCTCAGTATCGAGGATTGTATGAGAGTATTCTCAAAGCAGGCTGAGTAATCGTGCACACACACACACGTGCACACACAGAGGAAAATTCAAAACCAAATGACTCCAAGTGGTGTTTTATTTCTAGCCCTTTCGCAGACAGACTTGCAGCTCCATGCACTGCGATTGTTTCTGAGAGCTGCTATTGTAATTGTTTTGCTAGAGCGATATTGTAATTAGAGCAGGCTGACCACTTCACCTTTCCAGACTAATGGGCTTGTCCAGTCCTGCAGAGACCAACACAAATCTACCCCCTGCTCCAGCTGAGCTGTACATCTTACAATCCTAACACTATAATACAGAGCGTGAACACTAATACGTGCATTTAAACTCTATATGGAAGATGTGCAAAGTATCACTGAAAAGCTTCCATCACCACTGCACTGAAAATGATGACCACCGTCACATGAAGGCTGCTTAAAGACGACATTGTCAGCGTTTGCATGTTCACGTCTTACCGCGAATAGTTTTTTTTTGTTGCAAAAACTCATTGCGACTGATGCCCATTTACAGTTTTATCACCTTTAGTAATGAGAAGCCACCAGACCCAGTTTTATCACACAAGCCGTTTTCAAGGTAGCTGAACCCTTTCTTGATAAGCACCCTGCTCCAGATTCATTCAAGTCTCAGTTAAACACTCAGTTAGAAGACTGCAGGTGTAACTGCTAGCGGTGAAGGGGCCAGTGGACTGAACTGGGCAGTGTGAAGGGTGCCGGGGGGTGGGGTTCTTACCTGATGTTGGAGGCCTCTGCCGTGAACTCTGTTGTCACGAGGGAGAAGTATTTCCGCAGCTTGATCCACAGGTTGGGTTTGGGAATGCAGCCGTTGTGCGCATGGATAGTGTGGATCCGTGCCATCTCCACAGCAATCAGTCTGCAGGGGTGTTGAATTATTATTATTATTATTATTTATTATTATTATTATTATTATTATTATTATTATTATTACTACTAAATAAAGCGCAAGACCTGGAGTACAGATTACCTACATAGTATAACATACCTATGTACACTATGCCAAGTGATATCATAAATATATAGACATATACAGAAAATTTAATGGCAAACGTTTCGACTAGAAGTCTTCCTTAGTCTTGAATGTTGATATGGGTTCTGGTTCAGAGTCTTATATCCCAGACCCTGTTTGGTCTTTGTTAGCAGGTTTGATTGAAATTATACTCTCTAGGGGCTGGAGTTTCTCTGCCGGAGTTGGGAAACTCACCCCAACTCCAGGTAAGGATCAATACCAAACGAATCACAACACATAGTAGTTCACAAGATCTTTAATGATATACTCAGGGGTAGAAACTTCCATTAGCCCTGCATCCAGTCCTGGGTTTCAGAACTCCCCTTGTTTAAGTATATTATTGAAATCAACAGGTGCCAGGAGTTTGAACAATCAGGACCCTGCTAAATCTGCTCTGAATTAAATGATCACGCTTGAAGTCTCATTTGCATCTGCAGGTTGACTGTTAGAAGCTGTTCATGCAGCTATAAGACAAGGAACAATACGACTAATAGGAATTGCTCAAACTCCAACCTACAAATAATATTAATAACCTTTAAATAATATACTTAATTGATGGTAGCTTGGAAACCCAGGACTGGGTGCAGGGCTAGTGCGAGTGTCTAACCCTGTAAACTACTTTGGGGTTCAGATCACGCCCAGTGTAGGGATTGAGGTTCACATTTCACCCCATTAAAGACATCCCAAAAGTCTGTTACCTGAAAAGCACAGGGTCCCGGACGTGTTGGGGTCCCAGTGCGTCCCCTTGCATGAACTCGTAGCACAGCCCGTTCTGGAAGGTACAGTAGAGGTGCGGGGCACAGCCGTTGGCGTGCAGGACTTGGAAACTCTTCAGCTCGTTGTCACGGTCCACAAACAGCTCCGTCTTGTTCCCATAGACCCGGACCAGCACAGTGTCAGTTGGGCATTCCTCCAAATAGCAGCCCACCAGCTTGTTAGTGATGCCATCCGTGAACAACTGGAGGAGGAGGGAAAGAGAGGAGAGTCATGCTCAACTCCCACCAGTGTTCGTGCGCCCAACAGGCAAAGTTTCTCTTTCAGCAAGCAAATCAATATTTGTTTAACACTTTGAATACTTTCCCAGATCAAAAAGAGGCATTCCCCACCAGCCTCTGAGACTCCCGTTTGCTGTGTAGCCATAGCGATGGCTCCATGCCCACCAGACTACAACGCGCATAACGAACAGGGGCACAAGCAGAAACCTGGCTGGTCAGCCGCTGTCTGGATTAACTCTGATACACCTCTACTATGGAAATGCCTCATTGGAGTTTATCCAGGTGAAATACAGTGACATTGTCACAAGTGACCCTAAAACCCCTTCTCTCTTGTACACGGGGCTAGCTCCTTTTGAGTGGAAGGCTTGTGCTGCAGAAGTATACGGCCCTTCAACAGAACCACCTTCATTTCTTGGTGGGGTTTCCCCACTGATGACGGAAATGAGAACGAGGTGTGGGAACCCATTGATATGAAAAATAGTGAAGTCTGGCCAACTCAGATGGAAGGAATACCGAAAACATACCTGATTAAAAGGCCATTGTTACCAGTACCTGTTATGAGCAATAATATTATAAAACTGTACTGGTTTAGAAATGGTTAAACAAGCAGAAACACGATTGCAGAAACCTAAGCTAGCTTAAATGAAGGTTCAGTAAAACTCAAATTATGACTTAATGCAATAACACTGACTGAACCTTTTAAGAATGTGCTTGCAGCCAAAGTTTCTTATCAGCAAGAAGCAACTTAACCCAGACAGGGGGCCCTTGCCTGTGCATTTCATCTAGGAATGTACCAAGCTCTTCTTTGCACCAGGGAAATGTGTTTTAGCAAGCAAGGCTAAATTTACTGACACACACAGGCACTTTAACTCAAAGACTGGTCCTCTTAGTCTTAGCTGGTGCGCTTGCTGGAGACCTCTCTGTGAAGCCGACTGCTGGTGTTGTATTAAGAGCCTTGTTTGGATGACTGTCCTTTATTTATCCTGGTTTACATGTCAAGATGTATTTCTCTTTCTATAAAAAAAGAAGGTAAGTATAATCTTGAATTTATATCTCACCTCTATTGAAGAATAAGGCTATAAGGATAGGATTATTATATGTAGCTTTAGGGAGGATGTTTTATTGTATGCTTTAGGTCAGCTTTGGGTGTTTTAGGCTGACAAAGTATGTGTTGTAATTATATTGCTTTACAGTATTAATGCTGTTAGTTTGCAAAGACCCCAGACTGTCTGGACTGTCTAGGAGATCTGTGATCACTTAAGCGTTAATAAAACCAAAAGGGGTCAAATACATACTGTGATTTGTTAAACTGAGTCTGTGCGTTTATTCTTGATTGAAGGTTGTCTGGGTACGTGAAAATCTGTTAGCCAGAATATGAACTATCCTCTATAGGAGTTTAAACAATCAATTTGTCCTCCTGAGCCTCCCCAGGTTCTATAGAGAATACAGGACGTGCATGAATGTAATAATATGTTGAACCAAATACTGGCATCTCTGGGCTCATTAAACAGGGCATTTGTGTACCATGTTTATTAAAACTAACATATCTGCATTCTGTTGTTACAAGAACCCTAAATACTATATACCTTTGCATGTGTCTGCCAGTCATTTGAGCTCACTCCACTTCAATCAGTAACTTAAAAGGCTGCTAATTGCACTGTACAGTGAATATAACAAATGTTCTTCAAGGATAAAAATGCATTTTCAAACAGCATACATTTTTAGCCATGCATATACACAGAGTTTGCAATATCGATTGCAATGGGTTCAAAAATAATCTGCAATTTATAACAGAGACATCATGCAACGTGAAAATGAATAACGATGGCAGGAATTAATCATATTTATTTGGTATTTTCTAACACACTCTTTTTGCATTGACACGTGTTTTCTCCTTCGTTTATCAGCTTCATTTGGACCTGGCAATGCGTTATTTTACACCTGAGGGATTTCGCTGCTGTAATATGGTACAGCTTTATAGCGTCGCTACATTAAAACAATGCTAACATTCTGCAAGTTTAAGAGAACGTTTGGACATGATAAAGCAACTAAATCAATTGATCTAAACTATGGCAGGTATTCAAGTCAATGGAGGGTGCTGGATACAGGGTGGCACTGCATTAATATACACAAAACTATACACTGTATAAAACATTCCATGCCTCCCACAGACACACGCATTCCATTCCCCACACCACTGCCCGACGGCAGGGAGGACGTCTGTGACACAAGGCTGTGCTTAAAGCAGATCATGTTTTGGGCTGGTTTCACAGACCCTGGATAGCTCTAGTCTTGGATTACGTTACCCGAGGGAGACTGAGTTTAGTGCCGATAGAGATGTGTGGAACCAGCTGGAAACGTTTTGTGGAATTTCACGGCTGCTCTGTCTCTTGTCACCTCCTCAAGACCCACCTGTTCAAACTGCACATGTAGATCTCTCTGATCCACCTATGCACTGGCCTACTATGCACTGGACTGCCTGACCTCGGCACCATGCTGCTGGAGCCTCAGCTAACGTATTATTGCAGTACTATGTCATTGTAGATAGAATTTGTTGCATCATACTTCATATTGTATTAGTATTATTGCACTTACTGTAAACTATACTGTATTTAAATATTCATCTTGCATTGTAACCCTGTACTGCCATGTAAGTCATCTGGAGACGGGCATCTGCCAAATAACAAATAATAATAATAATAATAATAAGCGCATACAAAAAGTAAAACAATTCCAATTTACAGCACATGATCCTGTTCACAGTCAGTATTTACAGGATTTGAAACCCCGGTCAGGATTTAAATAGAAATATTTATGAAGAGGTCAGTTTTGTGTCTGAGGGCAGTGAATTCCAAAGGTCAGATGCCTGATATACAAAGGCGTGCTGGCCCATATTAGATCTCAGTTTAGAGATTTTAAAAGTAGGCACATAATTTGGTGTCTGAAGCATCTGGTTTTGTTTATTTCGCACTGAGCCCAGCTCATCGTCACTCTGTTAATAAAAGGATGTGCTACAGCAGCTGAACGATGATCAAGTGTTGGATTTGAAGGTCCCTTCAGACTAGGTTGTGACTTTTTGAAATCTTGTGAACCTATAAAAAGCAGTCAGTTTGACCTCTGCTCTCAGGAGTGCAGTCATTTTGTCACTGGCGAATTTCACCAGTACTTTGGTCTAAAATGTCTGCCCTCTGTTTAAAATGTGTTTTCTTTTTAGTTCAAGTTTTACTTAAGAAGTTGTAATCGTAGCTGACACTTGTCACCCTGTTCTGGATTCGCACTTCGCAAAGACAAAGTGAAATCATTTCAGACGCAACAATTAGGGTGTCTCCGTTTCATGAGAGTACTTTTTCAGGTTTACAAGCACCTGTATGCTAAATGAACACACAAACAAAACACACCCACCCACCGCACGTCACAATGCTCAAGACAGCACTGTAATCAGACACTGGCTCGGTCTCCCTCAGTACAGTGAAACTTGCAGCAGTGACACCATGAACAGTCAGAGTCATAAACAAACTGCTGCTGTGACAACATCAAGCTGACATTCACGTAAAGCAGCACCTTGCAACCAGACCAACGCCCCGGCGGGCTGCTCAGTGGCACTGGAGCTACATTACAGTTAAAAGCCATGTCCATAAAAACATTTTAACAGCTAGAAAGAGAACTAGCCCTAGGGACAGTGTTGCTGTGGGGGGCTGGGCCCTGCCAGCTGAACAAAACCAGAGTCTCAAGTGGATCAGTGGGAGTACAGTTTGGCTCAGCTCCTCCATACTCTTGAATGCAAAGACCAGGGATGTGCATTGTGGGATCTCTAGACTCACAAAACATTGCTCTATTCTGCAGATATTCTCCTTTTACATGTATTCTGATCTGACTGTAACTCAACCCTACTGTATGTAGAATTTCACATAACCCGATCAGCACTAATCCTCCACCGCCTAATATTATCCAAGACAATGTAGGGCAAGATTAATGCAAATGGTGGGGGGTCTATTTCTATTTCTTTAAAAAGCGACTTCAGATCCTGTTACTTGGTGCCAATTGTTCGTATTTTTCGTGGCTGATACAATATAATTATTATTAAAATGTATTGCTTCTTTTTTGGGGAACATTCGTTTGGTTTTTGTTTTAAAATGTTTTGTGATGAAACTTCTCTCACTCGTGTGTTATCCCAGTTTATTAAAAGCCGACTTTGCTGCTGTCCCAGCTTTCGTACATTCACTAAAGGCTGAGCTGAAAGCTTAAAATCATATACGATACAGTGGGATAGCGATTCTTGTCAGCGCTTAATTCGATATATGCATTCCTGGTTTGTAAAAAGGATTTCAATACTATCATGCAGATTTCCTCCCCTGTTTTCACAGTATTGCTCTTTTCGTTGCATCAAGAGGAATCGGACACTTGTGCGGACGATGTAATAATAATATAATAATAATAATAATAATAATAATAATAATAACATATAGCTTGCCTGTTATGAGATCCGTCTCGACTACACCACGATGCCTATAGAAATAGTAACAGAACAGTGTTCTGGCTCGGCTTCACCATTGGTTGTAACAAGATACCACACTGGTGTCAAATCGAATAATGTAGAAAACAAAGATCTGCAGAAAAATAAAACAGATGTGCAAGTGACACGCGATGCTGCTTATGAGGGATGCTTTCGGCCACATTGCATTTTTTGATGCAACACTGTTCATTAGCACCCTGCCATAAACCAAAAGCAGGGGTGACTGTCTATGACTTTCCAATGCAGTTAGGAGGTCTATCTATCTAACCTACAGTGCATCCCCTAAGCTGCTGCACTCAGCAGCCAGCCAAACAGGGGCTCTTTTTACTGGCAAAACCATTCTTCACGACAGCGTGCAGGGATGAGAGTGGAGTCTTTAACCAGCTAACTGAAACTGAAACTAAAAAACTAAAGCAAAATTGAGATAACTGCTGAAACTGAAAAATAAAAACACACACTGGTGCTGGTAATGACAGAGCTGGAGAGCTGAGAATGGAGTGTTTAGACTAGCGCTCATTAAGGTGCAGGTAATGACGGCAGAGGGGATAGAAATAAGACTCTTACTGAATAGCTGTTTTATCCATTCCATGTTTTACTAAGAGCTTGATTAGCCACAGTGTATAGGTAACCAGCTCAAGTGTGTCTTATTAAACTCATACAAACTGAAAATGAGCAATTAGCCAAAACTGTTACACCCTTGCTTAAGCTGAGAGAAGGCTGCGTGTTTCTTTAAAAGAGCTGTCAGTTTCAGCAGTGAGAAAGCTGACCTGCTAAACACTTGGGTACGGCCACGTTTGCAGGTGAGGCAGTAAAGAGGCACCAATCTAGATAACACAATGACATAATTACAACACTGCACTGGGACTGGGTCAACCTGTTACATTTGAGAATCCCGCAGTGTAGAATGTCTAATTTATATGAAGTTGTATTAAAAGCACACCACAAATTAAGAACCAAAACAAACGCATAGCCTATAGTTGGTAATAATGGCATACTGTTAAATAATAAACACACACATTATAGATATAATATATATATATATATATATATATATATATATATATATATATATATATATATATATATATATATATATATACATACACACATACACACACACACACATAGATAGATAGATAGATAGATAGATAGATAGATAGAGATACTTTTCGATGCATTTCAGTACCACCACAGTATTATTCAATAAGCCCCCTTTGTAAACTAATGTAAACGCCATTATAAAAAAAAAAAAAAATCAAAACGATAGGGTGAAAACGATACTTTTTTTTTTTTTTTTTTTTTTTTTGTAGTAAGAAAATATGAATAGCTACTGGGACACACTTCATTTCTAGTATAACACGATTTACTACAGCTTTAAATAATAAACCGACTCCTGGGCTGGGATTACAATAACATTGTTAATACGACGGCATCTCGTTTGCGCCGGTCTGTCACTTTTAATGAAAGGAAAAGGTGAGGTCATACCAGCTGGAAATGTGTATATTTTGAAAGGTAACAGTAATAATTATTTACCTTGGTTTGTACCCGGTCGGTGTCCCAGGCGGGTCGAAGCTTTTTGATCAGTTTCAATGCACCGGGTATTACATTATGCTCATCCACGCAAATTGACAATTTTCGGATTACCGGCGAACCGACGGGCACATGGATTTCCGTCTCCATTCTGCTTATCTCCTTTCTGTCAAGACTTTACAGCAAATAATTTCCTGCAATATAAAAGACAGCGATATAAATAAAACAGTGTTTTTTAGAGAAACGGAATGTACAATATAACTGGCCGGTTTTTTTGTTTTTTTTTCTTAATGAAACGACGGTGATGTTGGTGTCCGGTGCGCAACGCCCTGGAGAAGAATCACCTGATTGTTTGGTTCCAGTGCGGGGAGCTCAGTCAGAGAGACCGGCGAGAGAGCTGGAGAAACGCCCACTCCGAGCACTCGCAACCCGGCGTGCCTGCGGGCGGGGGCTCGGCTAGAGCCGGACTTGGCAGCATTAGAAGCGGTTTGTAAAGATGTGTCTCCCCTGGTGGTTGTAAGACCGAAGCAAACTGGTGTGAATTTAGTCGAATGCCTACATGAATCTATTATTATTATTATTATTGATATTGATAATTTTGTTTAGTCATAACTGTTTCATTATTGTTCGTTTTAGTGCTGTTTCAAAGTTTTAAAAACAACTTTTCGAAATTAAAAAGATCAGGCTAAACGCCGGTAAAGACAATGGAACTAATTCTACACCTTGCCCTGGCTAGGACATTTTACATATTTGGAAACCTTTATTACTTGTCAATCGTTATCTTTCTAACCGTATAAAACTAGCAAATAAAATAAAACATTTGTTTGCTTGTTTCAAAATGGGTCCCGTTTGACCACACACTTTGCATGTTGAGCTGAATTACACACAATCTCCACTAGGTGGCAGTAAAGCTATTGAAAATCAATAGTCACCATGTTCCAGAATGTTCTGCAAGCACTGTCAGTCAGCCGCCGCGTATCGTAGCTTTCAAGGGGTGTTCTGCTTGGCTTGCCACCGTCAGGGCTTCCCAACCCTGGTCCTGGGGAACCCCTGCGTGTCCTGGTTTTCATTCCAGCTGAGCTCTCAATTACTTAACAAAACTAATAATAATGTACTTAATAAGACCTTGTTAATTGTTCTCTGCTCCTAAAAAGCTGCAGAGTTCAAGTTACTTATACAGTGTTATCGATAACTTGAAATCTGCAACTGTTTAAAAGCTGAAAACAAGTTTTATTTAAAAAAAGTCTAATTAAGCAAACTATTAGTTCAGTTAAGAGTTTTGAATGAAATACCCCACATTCATGTCATTATCAGTCATTTCAAAGTCTGCCCAAATGCCTTGCTCGCTACATTTAAATGCATTTAAAATTATGCTTTTTTAATTGATTGCTTTGTATCCGAAAACGAATATGCATCACTGACATGTGGACCTCAAAGGAGTTCAAAGGAACCAGTGCTTCTGAACCTGTGTGCACTGGGAATCTGATTAAACCACAACATCAATTCCAGCTCTGAACTGGTTTACACACAGAATAAAGAAAGGATTTGAGGAACAGATTCCTCAAACAGGTATAGACCATCATCAGAGCACCAAATCTAGCGCTGAACCTCAACAACACTTTCTGGGACTGACTAGCTCCCAATACATCCTTCTGTGGGGGGTACATCACTGGCAATGTGGTAAAACCAAAAAATACAAGTTGTTTTTTCATGTAACGTACCTGAAAATAATATTTTAAAAAGTTAGGAGTGGTGGTAAAACAAAAAGGGTATCCGTGCATTGAAGATCTGTGTTTTAATTGAATATGCCACAATGCATAGTAACTTGAACTAGACTGGATCTGCACCTAAACTAGGTAAATGTAATTTCCCATCTTGCAACTGGCTCGACCAGGAGAAAGCTAGCCTTCTTTAAATGGCTCTAAAGGGAATCTCTGTTAATCTGAATGGCTCTTTTCTCCAGTAAGGTTGGGCAACTCTGCCATGCCGTTGATGCGTTCCCCTTTCTTCCTGTTTTCACTTTTCCACTATACTGATCTTTTACTGTGTCCCTTAGTGCCTCTTACACTGCATATTCTGTTCCTGGTGACAGTCCCACTTTGCATCAGAGTTACGAGCACCAAACTTACAAGCGGGCCAGTTGAGCAAACGTTTAGCTGGAAGAATGCAATCACTCAACCAGGCCTCCAGCGCAACCAGAATCTATGTGACTGGGAGCATTTTAATTTTAAAGAAAGCAAAGTATGTTTTGTTTTCAGGCCAAAGAATGACTAAGCCAGCTGTGTGAATGCATTTTGTTTAAAACCAAATAAAAACAAGCATGTTAACCCAAGTTTTTCCTAGGCGTTTAAAGCAGTGTTTTTGCTACAGTTACAATCAGAAAAGTTAAATTGAGCCCTCCCCCATGTATAGTACAGTTTTAAAGCCTTTCATATCACAAGATGAGTTTTGCATTACTATGCTGTATCTTTGTATTATATTCCACATTAAGGCAGTAGACAGCAGGCGTACACATTTATTAAAACCACAGAAAAGTATTTTATTTCAGATTTATAACAGCCTCCGTTCCCAAGGTGTTCCTAACTCGGAGGTTCTACTGTATGTGGAAATATTGGTAATTCATATCTCAGGCCCCCCAGAGAGGCTGCCTTTGCCTGATAGGGGGAGAGTCGTTGGAAACTCGCAGTCAATTTGATAAACCGTTTTCTTTTTTCTTCTAACAAATTAATCTGAGAAGGTCTGTGTTTGAGCTTGTCCCTGCCTCTCTGAAATCATAGCTGTGAGGCAGGATGTAAGGGCTCTGTAGGTGGCTGAGTATAAATACGTCATTGTGTTTAAATATTAGGCATGTTGCTGCCTTGGTAGAGCTAAGCATGGGCCTCACTTCACTTTTCAGTTGCTGGATTTAAAACCTTTTTTTTTTTTAACTAAACCAAACCAGTTTAACGAGCCATCTCATTGTCCGAGTCTATGTGCAACCCCTTTCATACCGTCTGCTTACTGATTCTCATTTCCTTTAGAAAAAAAAAAGAAACCAACCTTTTAATATCTTGTTTTGCTTCCTGTAGAGCTTGGACATCACACTTATAACCCCCTACTGCTGCAAAGGCTGAATGTGGCAAGCAGGTTTCAAGGGGGGGGGGTGGGGGGGGGTGGGGACTACCTTTTGGAAACGTAAACAAACTGGACTGTCAATCCAACACATGCTAAAAAAAATGCAAACTGTCACTAAGGAATTCAATTTGTGTGAGCTGAACTGAGCATGACTCAGGAACATTACAAAAGTTAAAATACTTCTAACTTATATCTATCTGTATAGAAAGGGAGGGCTTATTTATTACAGTAACATCAAATGGTTATAGAACTTTTAACCTCAGAATCCGTCATGGGAGTGTGTCACGCAACTCCAACCGTCACCTGAGGAGTTTACTGAAATCATTTCACAGGGTGATCTATTCTGGAGCTGTGCTTGGACATGTTAAAGACTAATCTAGGCTTTCTTTTATATAGGCTGAACACAGACATCCCGGGATATTTACAGCTGTGACTTTCACATAGACAGGTCGGACCAGGTTGCTATCACACGTGAACGCTCAGTAATGATAGCTGGTTGAGAGAAAGCAGCCCCCTGTCTCCTACACAATGCTGCTTGATCTCTATTCCTTTCAAAGTGTTTCTTCACATAAATACAGCTCATTCTTGGAGCGGAAGACAGACAATGCTGTTTTCTTATGATGTCTGCCGGGACAAGCGTTAGCTACACTGTTTACACTACACTCCCTCATCACCATATCACAGTTCCTCAGCTCTAACTATCAAGCAACACTACCTCCTCATCCCTTATCTCTAACCGTTGAGCCACACAGCTTTCCAGTCTCTCAGCTCTAACGACCAGGATACACTGCCTCCGAATCAGTGGTGCAGTCCTAAATCTGAAGGTACCTGAAAATAGTACCAGAACTGTGTTCCAGCACGTTCTGGCTACACTGCACCGCTGCTCCCAGTCCCTTACCTCTAACCACTAAGCCACACTGACACTCCGTCTTACAACTCTAAACATTAAGCCACACCGCTCCCAGTTTCTCTGCTTTAAACACTAAGCCACACCACTCCCAGTCTCTCTGCTCTAAACACTAAGCCACACCGCTCCCAGTCTCTCTGCTCTAAACACTAAGCCACACCGCTCCCCGTCTCTCTGCTCTAAACACTAAGCCACACCACTCCCAGTCTCTCTGCTCTAAACACTAAGCCACACCACTCCCAGTCTCTCTGCTCTAAACACTAAGCCACACCGATCCCAGTCTCTCTGCTCTAAACACTAAGCCACACCACTCCCAGTCTCTCTGCTCTAAACACTAAGCCACACCGATCCCAGTCTCTCTGCTCTAAACACTAAGCCACACCGCTCCCAGTCTCTCTGCTCTAAACACTAAGCCACACCGCTCCCAGTCTCTCTGCTCTAAACACTAAGCCACACCGCTCCCAGTCTCTCTGCTCTAAACACTAAGCCACACCGCTCCCCGTCTCTCTGCTCTAAACACTAAGCCACACCACTCCCAGTCTCTCTGCTCTAAACACTAAGCCACACCACTCCCAGTCTCTCTGCTCTAAACACTAAGCCACACCACTCCCAGTCTCTCTGCTCTAAACACTAAGCCACACCGATCCCAGTCTCTCTGCTCTAAACACTAAGCCACACCACTCCCAGTCTCTCTGCTCTAAACACTAAGCCACACCGATCCCAGTCTCTCTGCTCTAAACACTAAGCCACACCGCTCCCAGTCTCTCTGCTCTAAACACTAAGCCACACCGCTCCCAGTCTCTCTGCTCTAAACACTAAGCCACACCGATCCCAGTCTCTCTGCTCTAAACACTAAGCCACACCGCTCCCAGTCTCTCTGCTCTAAACACTAAGCCACACCGCTCCCCGTCTCTCTGCTCTAAACACTAAGCCACACCGATCTCAGTCTCTCTGCTCTAAACACTTAGCCACACCGATCCCAGTCTCTCTGCTCTAAACACTAAGCCACACCGATCCCAGTCTGTCTGCTCTAAACACTAAGCCACACCGATCCCAGTCTCTCTGCTCTAAGCACTAAGCCAAACAGCTTACCTCCCTCAGTGGTGTGCAGTCGATATCCCAACTCTCAAAAGGTTAGAGGTCCTTGATTTGTTAAGCTCTCTCTCTCTCTCTTCAAGGGGAGCAGCTTTCACTAAACAAACAGGTGTTCTGATGGTACCTCACTTCCACAAGGTTAATGCTCTGAGGAATGTGTGGCAGGAACGCACCACTCAAACTTCAGAACAATCAAGTGACTTGAAAGAGAGCATGGCAGGATTTGATGGCTGTTCGTTTGGAAGCATTAGTCCTCCGGGACTCATAAACATTGCAGAGGGCTTGGGGGTCAGCAGATCTAGTATAGTGGTATCAAATCTAGACTAAGGGTTAGATAGGGTTAAGATACAGGTCACTGTTTAATGACCTGGTGTACAGTGCTATTCGATCAAACCTCTAGACACAACAGAACCCCCAAAACAAACAATCTATACTCCCTTTCATTTCAAATACATTCTCTAGAAAGTATCGCTGAATGTCATTCTTGAATCCCTCCCTTCACTCTGACGCCTCTAAAGACACGACGGTTGTATTTTTGTTTCTTTATTAAATGAAGATTTTTGAAATGCGCCATTTATGATGTGAATCAATCTTCTAAATAGTTAAACAAATGAAGTCACTCTTCAGTCAGATCAGCACTTCAGGGCAATGTAACCCAGGAATTTGCAGATTAAGCCACAGTTACAAAACGATCATTACTAAGCAAACAACCAGAAAGTAAATACAGAGCATGCTCCCGTTTCAAAACTCAAAATACAGCTTTTACGCCAATACAAATACTGCTCTTAGCCACAAACTTACCCATGAAGGTGGCACTCAAGCTATTTAGAATTTTTAATACAGTGAAATAGTTTGATGTTTAAGATTCCCAAACCAATTATACCTTTGTTTGTGTTTATATGTACAGCTGTGGCCAAAAAATTTGCATCCCCCTATAGAACAAACTAATTTTGCTTCATAAAGTCGAATGAAACCTGCTGAATAATGTTATGTTAACATATTGAATTGCATACCGCTTTGCAGTTTTACTTAAAGACAAACTGGCAAAAATTGAAAAAATGTGACATTTCAAAATCCATTCTAATACTGTACTGCTGTTATGGCTTCCGGTAGACTATTGCGATATCACTTGGTAGTTTCTTTGATCACATGATGTTCAATAAAAGATCTTAATTATGTTTATATAGTTTAAAAACCAAAAAATAAAATATGCCTCAATCCTAACATTCTAGGTGATGCAAAAATTTTGTCCATAGCCGCTGTGTGAGTGTGAATGACTGTGTGTGAATGAGTGTGTGTGAATGAGTGTGTGTGAATGACTGTGCGTGATGAGTGTGAATGAGTGTGTGTGAATGAGTGTGTGTGAAAAGTGAGTGTGAGTGTGTGTGAATGAGTGTGAGCACATTCAGATCAAACAAACCTAGGCTTGTTCATTCACTCTGATTACACTGTGTCGGTTTAATCAGCAGTACACTTGTACACGGCCCAAAGTTCTCATGTTCACGCAATGAGCCCCAAAGTGCCTCAGAGGAGTGTCGACGATCCTGGGATTCTTCAGAAGTGGGATTTAGACACATTCCTGTGGAAATCCAAAACCAATTCCGTGGATTAGCGTACATTTTTATTACCACTAAACGTGCTTACATTGTTTTGATACGCGGTCAGGAAAAAATCCAAAGAACTTTCATACCTGTAAGCGCAGCACGCTGAGATGGCTCTTCTCTTGAGTAAATGTATGCCCTGCTGATGTAATGCAGACAAGCTTGTAAAAACCTGCCTTCCACACTCCCTGCCGCATCGCTGGAGCTGCCTGCTTTGTGCTCCCCAGTTTCAGTCACCAGCTGCAGGTCTGTGGGCCCCATTTCCCAATCTTTTGCTCAGTGCAACAGACTCTCTTCAAAAGCCTTTTAGTTGCTTTCTAACACTGCTGTTTTATTTTCAGTCATTGTGAGTGGTTCTGGGATCCCCTAAGCAAGTTCAAAGTCTGTAAAGGCAGGTTTAGAGAAATGCTATGTTGTTATTTCTTTTTAGTGCTGCCATTGGGCTTAACCATTCCTGTGGTTTTTCTCCAATAGAAGGCTATTTAGTCCTTCAACAGGCTGGCTAATGTTGATTTGCTACACAGTGGTAGACAGCTAATAAATGACAGGAATGAATGTATGAAAAAGGCCATTGACAGGCTTAGACTTACTGTCTATATTGGTCTTCCGCAATGGTCCTGGATTCAGTTGTCAACCCGTTCCACTTTCTGAGCTGAAGAGCAAAGCCAAGTTTTAATAAACCTTTTTAACATCCTGGGGGGATGGAGGGATAGAGGAGGGGATTACAGCTGGTGAAGCCCACAAACCAGATCTAATTTCGGGAATATAAACGTCTTTCCCCTGTAAATCAAGCCAAAGGCAGCGCCATTGTCCCGGGATGGGCTAGGGTTAAGGGGAGGAGACAGATTTATAGAGGGGGCATGTGCACAGCAAGGCGGGTAGACAAATACAACGCTCCCCAGCCTGCAGGCTGCTGAGATGAAACAGACTGCTGTTAAAAACAGGGAGGGAGAAACAAGCTCTTGTTTTATTTCTATAAAACAATAGAATGTCCAGGAACGCAGATGGCCCAAACTCAAAGCTGCTGAAAAGAAAGATGCATTAAAAAAAAAAAGAATGACAAATGCCTTGTTATGAAAGAGGATTGGGGCACCTGCCTTCAGACAGTCAAGTTTCTACACTGCGGAGACCTATACAAGACTGAAACACAATGATGACCACCAGGTGGCGTTGGTGCGTATATGGAGTCAGCGCTTTGCAATGCTACTGCAGAAAAAACATTCATCTTAGGCAGGTGTAGTCTGTCAGGCATAAATGGATAGAGCCATAGACAGCACTCCCAGCTAGTATCAGCCTCTGAATCACTGCGGTCCCGTATTTTCAAGCCACAACAACTGTCCCAAAGAGACAATGATCATTCCTTCATCACTACATATTCACAGAACATCATCCATGTTTGATACTTCACAGAACATGATTATCTACACAAGCATTACGTTTCAAGTCGGTCTGCCAAATTCTCAACAAAAATGTAGGGCTAATCCACGTACTCAGCAATGCAAACACTGAATTCGGGTAGTAGGATGAGAAAGCTTTATCGATCAGATTTAGTTTGGGTCTCAGCTAAGTTCTGCAGGTGTGGCCGCTTTATTAGGAACTCCCTGGACTCTCGAAGCGGACGTGATTCTCAAGGGAATCCCAGTTGTGAAATGGGAAGTGGGAAGACTTGGGACTAGAGTTTCCAACACAGGAATTGTTTCACAGAGCAGCTGGCACTGTCCAGTCCCGCTCTGCAGGTCAAAGGTTGTGTAAGGACCTCATAAAACAGCAGCTGCTGGCGTCCAGCGTGGCGCCATAAATTTAGCAGGGGTGTTGAAGACCCCTGTAGAGACATATGGTGTGGGCACCGCGTGGACCCTGCGCTGGGATTATCCTCAGTCTATAAAAACAGACTCGGCGATGCCTGCTCCTTCTGTCAGTGTGACTCCGATCTGAGTTGGGGGCTGGGGCCCCCTCCCGGGGGGGCCCCCATCCCCCGGGTGAGGAAAGTGAGGTCATTCGGTCCAGTTCACCTCCAGGATTGGAAATGAGGTGTGACGCCTTTCACTCCAGTAAGCCAAGGTCACTGTGATCAAAAGCCAGTCACAGGCTGCCATACTGAAATTGTCTTGGAGAGAGCTTCTATTGAAAATATACTGTATTTCTATAAATAGTGTATTTGATTTAAAGTCTTGTTTAAAATGTGTTATAAAATTAAATGATAATTTTAAAGTCTATGCTGGTGTGTGTGTGTGTGTGTGTGTGTGTGTGTGTGTGTGTGTGTGTGTGTGTGTGTGTGCAGTTTGTGGTGTGTGATGCGTCTCTATTCAGTGTTTAGTGTTCTTCACTGCAATAGTACAATAGGTCCTGTGTTTGAGTGCTGAATAAGGGCACATTACACAATGCCAGCGCAGGGGAAAGATAATCTAATCCGTGACACTGCCTGGGAGGCATGTTTTTCACATGCTGCCTGTGAAGGAGCAGAAGGAAGGCAGGTGAGAAAGGAGACTCTGGACCCGCTGTAAAGATTCGCACTGCCCAATTGACACTACTGCACTAGCGGTTTATAATGGCTTCCACAAATCCTAATCTGAAATGCAGTGCGTTAAAGGGTAAATAAGGACCTTTTTTTTTATTTTATTGTGTTACATGTTCCCATGTGTTGCTACAACTGCTTACGTAAGGTGTGTGCATTGTTTTTATTTTTTTATTTTTGTTAACATTTTGACCAAATTTTTTAACTTTTCAATTGCATTCCCTGCCACAAGATGGCTTCACATGTACCTGCATGGACCTCTCAAAACTACATTTCCCATCATCCTCCTGCTCACTTGTAAATCCATCTGTTACATATGTGAGCAGGGGGGTGATGTGAAATGTAGTTCTGAAAGGTCCATTTGACCTAATCAATTTGACCTAATGCTGTATCTGCAACAAGAGCACCTCTACAGAAAGAAAGGCGTGCCAGAGTGTTAAGGTGAAGTTGATGGCCTTTGTTAATAATAAAGGAACATTAAAAATATACTTCTGCAGTCCTATTGTTTTACCCATTACTGTAATTATCTAAGCTACAAGAAAACATTTTAAAACCAATGTCTTACCTAGTTCTCTCAGCATTGTCACTGATCCCCCCCTTTCTTGTGAAACGTTGGGTCACCCCAGATTAAGGCTAATTGGGTTCTGTGAAAGATGTGTTTTAGTGTTTGCATATCGATTCTAATCAGGCATGCATGCTGCACATATGTGCTCTAAAGCACAAGTTAAATCAAATTTAAATCCTGCAACTTAAAAAACAGAACCATCCGGTCCGAGGTTTTGAATCCTGTGATGTGATCTGAAATGAAATCTGCCTTAAGTGACCGGGCTGGTTCAGCAGTGTCTTTATAAAGCAGATCCTGACCCACCCCGCCAGCGGTGACACACAAACCCTTTACCAGGCAGGAAGTTTTAAATGACTGGAATCCCTCGCTTCTACATTGTTAGGGGATGAGTCAAGGGGGCGAGGAGCAGACCAAAGCGCCAGGTGCCCTGTTTTCTGTGTGTTTTATTCTCCGGAAGGTATTAAGTGTCTCCCGTGTGTGATTATTTCAGGTAGTTCTTAATCAGACACCCACTCATAGCTCTTTGACTGGGTGACTCACGTCCCTCTCAGAATGGGTGCAGGCAAAACCCCAAATTGAAGGGGTGCCTTGATTGAACATTTGGTTAAACAATGCTGTGGAGCTATGTTACAAAATAAAGAAGGGGAATAGAAAAAGACAATCTAAGTTTTTTTACGGAGGGTATCTTCTTCAAAGTAGGCTTTTAGGATTTGAATTTGTTGTGGGCGCTTTCGCTCTAGAACAAAGTGATTAAAACCAGAGATCAGGCCAGCGTTCTGCATGGTGTATATATATATATATATATGAATTAAATAAGAATCAACAGTATAGCTAATCCTAATGTGACGTCATTCAAACTGCAAACTATCTGACACTTTAGATGGCTTAAAATACCTGACTGACTTGCATTACAATATTTGAACACATCCTGTATATAGTGCTTATTTACACAACATAAATACACAGAGGGAGGTTGTTCTGCGTTTGTTTGTCTGAAATGAGTTTGTTGATCTGCAAAATAAAGAAATAGCCTAAATATACATTATATTTCGCCTGATACTTTACAAATAATAAACATCAAAGTGTAGGGGAGAATGGGGCTGGTTGTCACATGGGTTCGTTGTCACACGGGCTGGTTGTCACACGGGTTCGTTGTCACAGTGCTCATAGCTATGACACTAGATGGTGCAGGCAGGTGATACTAACACTGAAATGTGTGTTCTATTGTCTGGAAGTCAACCATCTTGTAATTTGAGGTCAATTCCATCTAACATAAAGGTTAGCACACATTTCATTTTTTTTCATACCCAAAGTAAAAAAATGCATATCTTGTTATTTATGCTGTAACTCTTAGTAGTATTGAAGTTTGTTTGAACTGGTGGCCATGTTAAATTGAACTAGATACTGGCTAACTTTTGGTGTAAACCAGTAGGTTCTCCCAGTAGTCCTGAGAGAATTAAATGATCATGTAAAGTCTGGTTGGGGCAGGTTGTCACATAGTTTTGGGGGTTGTTTGTCACATCTTATATTTTTTCTTTCTACTTTTTTTTTACACCAAAATGTGGGCTATGTCACCCTGTAATGCTTATTTAAATTATTTCCTGTTTGTCCTCTGGTTCTGTGGAGGCTGTGGTATTATTCTGTAGCATGGGTCCACATTTCAAATATATATAGGTCTGTATTTTTTATGTTCACATAAAAAGTACAAATACAATTTTTCCTGTCATTGTGCACAGTAAAAACTTTGTTATTTTTTAAATGTTGCATTACTGTCTACTGTAAAAGCAAGAACATACGCTGTGACAACCAACCCCATATCGTGTGACAACCAACCCCAATATGTGGCAGGTTGTCACGGATGACCGGCGCATTTTCAACCGTCTAAATATCATATTTGGAATAAGTTAGTCTGAAATAAAATAAATATCAATTTGTATGTGGAGTTATTCTTCAATATGACGAGGAACAGAACTTCGCAGCATATCACCAGATTGAGGAAAATAATACAGAGCTAAAAGTGTGACAGCCAGCCCCGATGTCCATTACGTTTCAAACAATATGCCTACATATATGTGTGTGTGTGTGTGTAAGTAAGTTAGTAAGTAAGTAACATGCTTATTAAATGGCTTTTGGTCTACCAATACCTGTGGACTGAATTTGACAGCATGCGGTTGAATGAATAACTTTGATAAAATAATAATAATTAAAAAAAAAAAAAAAGTTCTCAGTGAAGGACAATGTAACATGTTTTATTACAGCTAAACCACCGGCCGAGACAAGACTCTATTGTGTGTGTCTGATTACAGAGAGGCATATTTTAGTGTTAAATACACAGGGAGGTCCTCCATTTATTATGAATGATGAAAGGCGTGTTTCGCTTTGGTGCCAGTCGTGTTTGCTCAGCTCGCTCAGATTGCAACGAGAGGAATGAGTTAATTCCGTCAAAACTGTACACGATTAAACTCACTCAATAAATAAATAAAACACTGACACAACGTGGCGATATATAAAGTCCGCCACTGCCAGTTGCTGCACAAAACAAATATTTTAAGCATCCATTTCACTTTCTCTAAACTTAAAGTCAATACAACAGAAGTACTGGCAGCGTTTTTTTTTTTTTTTTTTACGGGATTCTTACTGGCAGTAGAATCTGCATATAGGAAAGCCCAAAAAGGCAGTTCCCAGTAGATTTTCTACCGGTTCTAATTACAAAACTATGGGGGGCGTGGTACAGTGCCCTTGGCGATTACCCAGCGCTGTAAAATGCTCTAAAAATAGTTTATCCCGTCTAGCAGGGTTCTGAATCCTGGCCATGGAGAGCCACAGGATCTTCTGGGTTTCATTCCAACTGAGCTCTCAATTACTTAACGAGATCCAGTATTGAACTACTCATTTGCATAATTAAGCTTTTTTAAATTGTTCTCGGCTACAGAGTTCAAGTTACTAATTAAGCAAATGATCAGTTCAATTCATTGTTTAGTTAAGTAATTGACAGCTCAGTTGGAATGAAACCCAGAAGATACAAGGGGGTCTCCAGGACCGGGGTTGGGAAGCCCTCTTGCTCAGCCCCTCACTGCCTGGCTGCAATTTGAATGGTGGCCTCAGGCGCAGACAGCCTATATCTGTAACCAAATCACTGGCACGGAGACAGTCTACCTGTATGTTAACACCTTGGACCAGACAGGACCAGTGTATTTTATTCTTACTATATTTGATTTGGTATCAAAACGTGGTTCTTTACTCTTGAAGTCATTAGAATGCAAATTTACATTCCAGTTTGTTTTCATTGACCCATGAAAGCTGATTCGATAGAAGACGCTTGCGAGCTGCATGCACGTTTATTGTGTGTGTGTGTGTGTGTATATGTATAATATATATATATATATATATATATATATATATATATATATATATATATATATATAATGAAAGGGGATTGTCTTTCTCTCCACCAGGAACACAAACTTAAATATGTACTACATTTGTTTGTTCAGCTACTGACTCACAACTTACCCCCGTTCCAATATGTCGTTTGTTGTTTATTTACTATTTTCTGTAAATTTCCTAATTTGCAATTTATCTTCTCCGTCTGTTGCGCATTTAAAACACTCGGACGAAATTTTACGGCGCTAGGACCCGAGGCTCGTGTGTTTATTGACTTCCAGACGCTGTTTAAACCATAATCCTCGCTCTATGACAACACCCCGAGCAGAAACGGTGGGTGGGAGCAATGTTAAGAGCACAGCCCCCCATGTTAAATTAAAAGCTTCCCTTTCTCTCGCTTTTGCTTAGAAGTTGTGGAGCGTGTGTGTGTGTGTGTGTTGGTGAGAGACAGAACGGTTTTGGAGATACAACATCTGACAGCTGAAGGAGCATTACATTTTTGGGGGGGGGGGGGGGGGGGGGGGGGGGGAGTTTATTGTTTTAATACTGGTATTTCTGGACATCGATAAAACAAATGTTTGGTTTTTTTTTGGTTTGTTTGTTTTGTTTTCAAACTGTAAAAAGTTCCAGATTGCTAAAAGTTTGTCTGTTTTTTTTTTTTTTTTTTTTTTTTTTTTTTTTTTGAGGATTGGATATAAATGCACAAACCTAAATATTTACGTGTTTCAACTATATATAGCTATTTATTTCGACTATATATAAAACTTTATATATATATATATATATATATATATATATATATATATATATATATATATATATATATATATATATATATATATATATTTTTTTTTTTTTTTTTTCACATTTTTTATTTATTTTATTTTATTTTTTTTATCATTTTTAAACGGACTTGCATTAATGCCGCATGGTTTAAATTAGTTAAGTCGCGGTGGTATAATAGTTTTATCATGTATTAACTGTTCAACTGCGAATGCCAAAGTACTTTTACGCGCCCATAAAGAATGACATCTGTCCCAGTTAGCAGCTATTCCGTGCGCCCAGCTCGCCGGAGCGAGTGGCTTTGCAGCGCCTTGGCACACCACTACAAACCGGACCCCGGCGTGGATAATGAGATTGTAGTCCTAGCCACCGGAGTCGACCAGTACCTCCAGGAAATATTCCATCACCTGGCCTATTACAGCGGAGACGATCTCATCTCCGACGAGGACTTCAAACTCTTATGCTCGGTTTTGGGGTTACTCGAGCACCTGGAAGTAGAGGAGGCGGGAGGGAATGAGACGAGAGGGCTCTGCTCCGGGCTGCCCCGGGAGCTCGGCTTCAGGGAGTTTCACTCCAGGCTCTGTGGGTATTTCTGCCTCCGCTCTGGGGGGTCTCAAGCTGAGACTCGCCTACCTCTTGCGGCGGAGACAGAACACGTAGAGCGAGAGATTAGACTTCGCTGGCCGCGAGTGCGGCGGAGGAAGTGTGTCAGTTTTGATCTCTCCAAGGACCGACCGTCGGTCAAGAGGACATGTCAGAAATCTGGATCGATCTTGAAACTGGATAAACTGCACCTCTGCTCCGGTGAGTGTGGAGATGAAACAGATTATTATTATTATTATTATTATTATTATTATTATTATTATTATTATTATTATTATTATTATTATTAATGCATAAACATTCAGAAAACGCAATTGCCAACAACGTTGTTGAATCTCTAGCACACCCCTTAGCAGGCTAATTTGGGTGAGGGTGCATGTTCTGTTTTTGCAGTGGGTTAGGGTAGGGTTCAAACCCTTTAACACTTTCACCCTAGCTCCCTTAAAGGGATAGCCTGGTTACGTAAAGGTTTAATACATTGAAAGGCTCTGTATAAAAAGTGGCTCATTGATTGATTGCCTAACTAATAGCCCCCCTATTCAGTTTAATACCACCTCTTTGTTTAGGATTACAGGGACATCACAGATTTTTACTAATGTCAAACTCAAGCAAAATGATGCTTTCATCAGCTGTACAATCTGTACCCATTTGGTTTTGCACATCACAAATGCATTTAAGTCTTGCAATTTCAAGTTCAAGTTCTGGTCATTTAAGGCGTTCCTGGCCTCCATCTGCATGTTCCCAGATTCTTGTTGGGGGGTACTTGTAGGGAAGGTGAAAGTTGGGCATTTAGAATTCTTTGACCAGGGTTTTATTTTCTAACTGCCAGGAGGGCACTTTTATAACCCTTCCCTGTGTTGTAATTCCAGACTCTGGCCAACAGGGGGCAGTACAGTGCCGCCTGGAGATGGAGAATGCCAGCCTGCGGGAACTGGTGGAGGATCTGAGATCAGCCCTGCAGGGGAGTGACGCCCGCTGCCTGGCCCTAGAAGTGGCAGTGCGGAGAGAAAAAGCTGCAGAGCCAGTCGAGGTGCCAGCCTGCAAGGCAGCTCGTCTCCACAAGGGAGAGTGCTGCCGGGGCACCAGGGCTCTCCTGAAAGAGCTGGAGCTGATCAGAGCCTCGCGGGACGGACAGCTCGAGGAGGCCATGAGGTTCAATCAGAGGGTGGAGGAAGAGCTGATGGCAGCCAATCAGCAGATCCAGCAGCTGGAGGAGGCGGCGTCTCGGCTGCAGCGGGAGAACGCGGAGATCAAGAGGAAGGCTGAAGATGCCAGGGCAGCTCTGGTCAACGGGCTTGAGAAAGTCAGGGAGATCCAGGAGACTGCCAGGCTGGTGCCCTGCTTGCAAGAGAGGATCCAGGAGCTGGAGGCTGAGCTGCAAGGCTACCGGTAAGCATCTGTTGCCTCTGTTCCATTTTGCAGCATTACTGCTTTTTCCTGGCTTTTATTATGTGGCCATGACCCTACAGCTCACAGACAGACAAGCAGTTTTAATAGCCAGTGTATCCCACGGCCACCGAGTGCGGACATGTGTGGATGAAAGTGTAGCCTACCTGATGAGATGATAAACAGATGTGCTGTTTGCTTTGTTTGTGGATGTAATTAAAGACCTCATTGAGGAACCAACGGCACTGCTTTGAAGAAGAGGAGGGATGTTAATGTTTTACCTGGTGAACTGTAATCAGTCTTCAGGTCTGAGGGACGGGGTCATTTGCATCATCAAACTACATAATGTTACAAAACTGCATTGTTGAGAGAGAGGGAGAGAGCGAGAGGGAGGGAGGGGAGGGAAGAATTGTCTTAAACGGATGAGGAAACGTTCAGGTCGAGTTAATTACAGAGCACTGGCCTGCTGTTATTTAAGAGATTACCATCTGGACAACGGAGGATCATTCTTCCTAGAAATCAGCCCAGACTTGAAACCCAAAGCAAAGCACAATCTAATCTTGATCTCCTAACAAGGGCAGCCGGCTTCTAATCATGTGTACATCTGTATATAGTAAGTGACCTCTGCGTTGTCTGTTCCTGATAGCGGTGGGGCTGTTTCTCATACACACAGGCCCCTTTAATTAACCAGCAGCAGCATTCATCCATACTCCAGCTGATGCATGCCTATCAGCATGCTGACAGCCAGTTCCTGTTTCTAGCTCAATAACGTTGTTCCAAGCCGTGCCTTGTGAACAAATACGTTCTCAATGGCTTCCTCCTCTTGGAAGCCTCTTTCCCAGGGTTTGACTCGCTGACCAATTATCACTGAGCCATTGCACATTCCTTCAAATATTAAGCCTCTTTTCTCTGTGCTGGTGATACTGACCCTGTCAGGGAAGCTGTACAGTACCCTATAGACAGAACATTCTTCAGAGTGCACAGTGGCAGGGACGGGGCACAGTACCCTGGAATGATAAAGGCTCTGGAAGGAGTGAAGGTTCCCCTTTGTTATTCGAGGGGCTGCTGGCTGAATGGGCGTTTGCAGGTGGTGAGGCAGGCTGGTCTGGCTGTGGTCTCCACTGAGCAGACGCATTGCTGCTTTTCTCTGGGGGACCCGGACGACACGCACAAAAGAATCCGAGGCTTTTCTTTTTATTTTGATTCCCATTTACCCCTGTGTTAATTTGCAAGTAAAAAACGAATGCAGTTTGCAGGCGTGGCGAGAGTGCATTAAGAGGCATTACGGGGTTTTAAATCAGCACACACACAATTGCAGTTCATTTAGAGTGTCGCTTCATGACATCGTTACAGTAGATTAGCTGCAGCACTAAACCTTCGTTGCGTTTGCACGTTGTAAATGCAATTTAAGATCATTGACTACACAACATTTAAATTGCATCACTGTGGGTTTAAGCTTCTTAGAATTAGGAAATAAACTACTTGAGGAGTAAATTGACCATTTAGCGGAGTGAAAGAAATGCAGTAAAACGAACCAGTCGCTCAGAATGCAGTGCGTTGTATTCTTTAAATAAAGTATAGCTCGCTGTCACGACCCTTCTACTCGGGTGATCCACTGTTCCACTGTATATAGAACATATACAATGTAACGTGCTGGCTGACTCCTTGAGAACCAGGAGCTCCTGTCTGAACCAGACTGACCAGGCAAAAGCTGGGCGAGTGGCAACACTGTATCTCACTGCAGCACCCCCCCAGGGTTGAAGGGGGAGGGGGAGTCACTCCCCAATCTCAGTGCTCCCACAAGCTCACGCTGGGGTGAATATTGACATGTGGGCTGTGTAGCAAGGCAGGAGGGACTCATTAGTCCTAATTAACGAGCTTACTGTCCAATTATCAGTGCCCTTTAATAGACACAATGCCACTTTAGATCCTGGATCAGATTAACCCTTCCGATGCCCTTATACAGGTTTTGTTACAGTAAATTTGCGCAGTCATTTTTCAGTTTAGCCATTCTTATACTGTGGGTCCCTCTCGCACGCACTGGGAGGTCTTGTCTGTGTGTAAGGTGAAAGTGAAGAAGGAAAGCAGAAAGATCTAAGGACATGAAGACACAGTTAATGTTTGGTGAGATTCACAGGGGCTCTGATTGACTGATTAGCTTGATGCTGGCTTGGCTTTAAACGGCCTGGCAATGGTGGGAAAGTTCTCTCCTGGTAATTCTGTCCCAGCGGGGCACAACTCCCCCCCCCCCCCCCCCCCCCCCCCCCGGCCACACACAGCGTGGTTCAGGATCAACAGAGTCCCATGGATTCAGGATTAACACTCCTGCCCTGCAATTTCTACTGTGCACAGGCAGCATACATTTTAAATGATTAACAGATTCACACCCCTGCAAAGCTAGGACTAATATTCTAGTGGAATATCGTGGGAGTAACTTCTGTTCTATTGCACGTTTGCTTTGGAATCATCTGCAGCTTGCCTTCCTGCATCAGGAGGTGTCTGTTTCTGCTACTCTCCCTTCGTAACCCCCTCTATTTCACGCAGGGCTGTGTGCGTGGAAGGTCGATAGCCTCGCGCTCTGCAGATTGATCACGTTGCAGTTCTGTTTGTTTCTCACAGCTGCAGGGCTGAGACTCCGGACGAGCAGGTGACCTCCGCCGTGACCCTCAACCCCTGCAGCCCACCCCCCTCGCATCGATGCTCCCCCACGGGCCGAGACAAGAGCTCTCTGAGAGCGGGTGAGCCCTGCCTATCTGTCTGTCTGTGTCCGTACGTCCATGTGTTTATCACTGTGCTGTAATGCCATACTCGTCAACTTGTTTTTTTTGCCACTGTGGAACGCACTCCTAATAATATGGCAATTTAATATTGCTGTTGAATTATTAGTGATGAAGCCCTGTGTGTCTGTGTATTGCTCTTGAATCATTAGTGATGAAGCCCTGTGTGTCTGTGTATTGCTGTTGAATCATTAGTGATGAAGCCCTGTGTGTCTGTGTATTGCTCTTGAATCATTAGTGATGAAGCCCTGTGTGTCTGTGTATTGCTGTTGAATCATTAGTGATGAAGCCCTGTGTGTCTGTGTATTGCTGTTGAATTGCAGAAATCAGATAGTGGTCAGTGACCTAATGTTCTAGGAGGAATCTCAGGTATGGCAGTGTTCTGTCGGGAGAGGATCCCGACAGCTTTTCTCATTTGCAATCTCAAGTTCAGCTTTGTTTTCCTAACAATATTTAAACACTATCATTTTCACGGTGTCTGACGTGTGAAGCCCTGTGTATCGCTGTGCCAGTCTGTCCACGTGTCTAACGGTTTTGTGGTCCCACAGGGGAGGAGCATCTCCAGCGGGCAGTGGAAGGCCGCGCTGCCTCGGACGAGGAGGAGGAGGAGAGAGGAAGCGAGGAAGGGCAGTGCTGTCTCCTGGAGGTCAAGAGGCTGCTGAACCAGCTCAGCTGCTGTGGGAGAGGGTGAGTGCCTTCGCTGTGCTTTCTGTAGGAATGCTTACTAGAGCACATTTGGAGGGAGCGGTTCACATAGCACACAGTGCCACCAGTGCCCAAATACTGTAACTGCAGTTTATTTGACAGGTATTTTAACATAGAATTTTTGTTTTCCATAGTCAAACACAAATTGTAAAACTGGAGTTTTGTATATCTATAGACTGATGCATTGGTACTGCTATTGCAAAGTATTTAATATGAATAGAGATACAGAAATTGTACCTTGGACAGTGTCAGAGAAACACAAGCCAGTTTCTTTTACCTCTAGTAACAACACAGTCCTGTACCTACATGCAAAGCAGAGGCAACAAAGCATCTGAAATGGAAGAAACCGTTTAGCTCTGAATTGTTAACTGCTTCCAGGCAACAGAAGGAAACGAGACAACTGCAGCTCATTAGCCATTTGGTAGCTGTATAATTACTGTTAATTTGTGTTTCTTAAACGCTGACTCGCACAGCGGTAAACAAGGACTTGTAGGCTGGTAAACTGACAGCCAGGGAGCACTATAGAACCGGTTCCACTAAGATATTGCTGTGGAACTTGGGAGCATTGACAGGCCCAGCTGTTTCCTTCAACAAACTGAAACAACTTGCTGGTGAACTTCTCAAGCAGTTTTTCCCCAAGTTGCAGAGATCGAGACTGTTTAGAATTGCTTGAACTTTGAGATGAAAATGCTGCCTAAAACTGGATGCTTCCGCAGTAGACATTTCAAGAGCTTTTGGTCAACTTTGTGGGAGAGGTGACATTTTCAAGCAGTTCCACCCTGGATGCTCAGATCAAGCCTGTTCTGGTGTTGCTTAAGTTTCTATAGGAGTTTGCCTTATGGTTTGTTTATATGGGCAATGCACACTTCCAGTAAACTACACTTTTGACCACTTTTAACCATTTGAAGCGGCCTCTGAAAAAACAGAGCTCCCGATCCACCTGCCACTAGCCGTCAACACCCTGTTCCTGGTGAGCGCAGCTCCTTCTCAAAATGCCCTGTTTTTGTTGTTGTTTCCACAGCTGTCAAAGTAGTGCTGCACGCCAGCTGCTCATCGCCCAGGCCTGTTTCCACGGCAACGCATCGGCCTGTGTCGCCATGACATCAGAGCTCAAGGGGTGGAGTCGGCGATGCCACGCCTGTCTCGAGGATCGGGGAAGGAGTTCGGAGAGCGAGTTGGAAAAGGTGAGCGGCGAGGCCTGGAGCTGATAGACTGCGATGTTAGTGAGGCTTGTGTAATGTGACCCTGGCTTCCAGTCCTGTATTAACATCTCCCTCTCTCTCTCTTTCTTTCCCTCTCTCTCTCAGCTGCTGTGCTCGACGGGGAAGGACCTGCAGCTGCAGGAGGAGGAAGCGGAGATGCTGCGGATGGAGCTCCAGATGGTTGAGACGGAGCGCGTGCGTCTCTCTCTGCTGGAGGAGAAGCTGGCTGATGCACTGACACTGCTGCTGCAGCTGCGAGCGCAGGTAACAACTCCAAACACGTGCTGCTCTTTAAAATCTGCTGATCTATTGCAATTGCGTTATACTTTTATTTCTTGATGAACTGTCTGTTTAATGCAGAATCTCCCTTGCAGAATATTTCTCGCAGGGCTCTGGGGAAGATCCTTTTGGACACACTTGATCTCTGCAGCAAAGCTGGCCATGGTAAGGCTCTAAGCCACAAGCACACACCTTCTTTTACTGGGATAAGGGACTCCCAAGTCCAGGTCCAAGCAAGCTCCGAAAGCAAGGAGGTAGCAGGTTCGACAAACATTCATTAGCATGTTATCTCCCAGCCATGATACAAATGCATATGAAACATATTAGTGCAGAGAATTCAAAAACAGCATATCCAAGGAGAATCAGGATCAATCACAAGAAACAGATGAAGAAAAGAAGTAATTCATAATTGATCTATGTATATAATATGACTAGCAGAGCTTCACACTGGCTATCTCTTTGGTAACCCCTCGTCCTGCCTCTCTTTCTCCAGGTCCATCCCACTCCCCTGTAGTGCTCGATACCCTCTGTCAGCAGCTCCTATCCTCTGAGCTACTGGCGGCAGAACCAGCCGGGCAGGCTGGACCCGAGCAGCCGTGCAGCACCACCAACTCCCTGATCATCTCCTGCTGAGACTGAGGAGAGAGAGTGTCTATCAGCTGCAGTCCTGTGAGCCCAGAATGGGAATGGGATGTGAAACAGAGGACTGAAGATGCCAGTCTAGCACCTTCCCAGATTCCAAGTGTTGTATTGTTAGACAGAAACGAATGAACTTCAGCAGATACCATTCTATTTCACTGATTATAAACCGTAGTTCAAAACCACAGTTTATTTGAAATCGAAGGCAGTGTGATGCTCTAATTAGCTGTTTGTTTACTACAGTACTTTAGTGGTAAATAGCCTGTCTATTATGGTATATATATAGAAATCTATAAATGCAAAATGTCTCAATTATTTTTTAAATGTACTATATTTGTATCCATTCTCTGTACAAAGTGTATATATCGTGAGCGTTCATTTTATTTTTTTATCTGAGGGCATACTGCCACCTATGTGTAAGTGGATGTTACTACAGTGTATCACTCTTCAGGTCCAATTGCACAGAGAGGTAGCTGGAACCCTTGGGCTTGACTATTGTACTGATAGCTGTTCCTGTTCATTTCTAGTATTCCAGAAATTAAAAAGTGGTGAAAATATTATATTTACATTGTTGTGTTGTATGATGTTTCATTGTTGCAATTTAGAAATACAGAGACTAAAAATAGTCTGTAAATATGGTTACATACATATATATATATATATATATATATATATATATATATATATATATATATATATAAATCATTGACATTGAAACTAGTTATTTGTGAGTAGCTGGTTTCTAGGAAGCTTGCCTCTTTCAGCTAAACCTTTGTTGCTGACAAACTGACCCATCAACAAGGCCTGCATTTGTGTGGAGTGCCTAGGAGGTTGTAAACAAACAAGAAGTAATAATATTTTGATAGGTAATATTGAACAATACTGAAGCTGTGCACACCAGTGGTGATTAAACAAGGCTCAGACATGTGTCACATGCCTTAGCCTTGATCAGGGAACTCTGTCCTTGTGAACGGTGCAATGTTGTAATTCATAAAGCAGATGAGATCATTTTCTGTAGACCTTGCACTCCCTTCAGTTGTTCCAGGCATTTCTGAGTACAGTGCTGTGATTGTTTTATTGTTTCAAATGGTATGAAACAAAGAAGCTGAGGCCCACTCTTTCAGTACAGTCTCATATGCACGTGTAGTTTTCTCTGCTGACCCATTGCGTCAGGGGAAAAGCTATAATGCAGCAGTCCTGGGAATAAAGAAATACATTGTTTAAGGCGAAGGCATAGCTCGGACACTGCAGTGGACTGTGTGTGACTGGCACCCTCTAGTGGCTAAACTGCATGTCCTTGCTCATCATATAATTCAATGAAAAGCAATACTCGCTGATGAAAGGAAGGTGTTGCCACACTTAAAGAAATGTTATCTTTATGCAGAAACGAAATATAAAATAACAGAAACACCCTGTGATTTTCATCCTGGGTGCTATCATTTGTAGCAGAGCATGCACGTTTGGGTGATGAAATGTTATATTTTAATGTGATTGTGAGACCGATTCTTCAGCAAGGTGTACAGGCTTCAACATTTGTTTGTCCGTCAGCACACGTCACTCGCCACAAGGGGCACTGTGGAGATGCCCACAATAGGTGTCAATTAAAGATGACAGAATGCAATAAGACAGTTTTGCGGGCCAGGGAAGTCCAGTATCTGAAACTGGTGATGCTGGACGAACTGGGAACATAAGACTCCAGAGACGAAAGACTAAGAAATATTTAAGATTTATTATTCAGATAATTTATAAGTACAGCAGTTGTGCAGTCTTCAATTATCAGCGCTCAACATTAAGAGCACCGTGCTGTAGACATCCATGCACACGTCCGGGCAGGGTTGAGATGCATACCTTTCCAGCGTGCAACACAAAGGACCCACAGAAACAAAGGCAAGAAGACAACCCTCGCACTCATACTGCCGCTTTTTAAACGTTTTATTAGCCCTTACCTGGTCGTGGCTCTTTCTCTGTTATCTTGCAGGTTTCACAGGTAATTGCTTTCCAGGCTGGAAGGTGACGTCACACACCACCCCTCTTTCTGAGATCCACAGTATCTCAGAACTCTGAGCACCCAATCATATCCACTGTGGGAGGGGTTTGGAACCTCGCCTCAGTGAGGGATTCAATGGATTGGCTTCTGACAGAAACTGAGGTCTCATTAATGACAACAGCTGACAACTCTTTTGATAAACACTGGGGAACAGTACAGGAATCATAATTCAAATAAACAACTAATTACTGTTAGAACTTATCTTTTTATATACAAAAATGTCTGACAAACTGTAAAAAAAAACAAAACAGGTCACAGGAGCCAAAGTTCCTATTCATAATAAGACGTTTCAATTGGATTGTGCCTCAAACACGTATTTACACCCTGTTGGCTGCAGGTGGCACTGTTGCATAAAGAGTGTACGTTCTCCACCCAAATTACATTATAAAATATCTTAAACACATCAATACAACCACAATCACCCAGATGCTTTTTGGCAGCATTGATTCAATTAAAATTTAAATAACTTTAATAAATAAATAAGAATACTTCTAAGTAAAATAAGTTCATCTTTTACTAATGCCCATTAAAACCCTCTAGGGATTTATTTAAATAAATTGAATTATTATTAAAATTAAAGACAAATGAATTCTTAATTATTTTTTTTTTTTGCGTAATACACATATCTAGATTAATATGATCACTAGCCATGTGTGACAATCAATTGCTGAGATTTTAAAATCAAATCAAACTACATACACACATTTGAAATAAAACATCTCATCCAAGCCTTTTTTTGTAACGCTACGTCTCCACTATCCAAAACCAGTCTCAGGAACCATTCCAGTTGTGAAGATGCTATTCCAGTTATTCACGCATGAAGCAGGTTCATTCAGGTATCAGTGAGAGCAGTTAATAAAATCACAGCCCAACCCTGGTCCTGGGACCCCATCCCATTCATTGAAGGTGCAGGTTTAAGGGAAGGGCAGCTTGGATCCTTTGGGGTAAATCAGCCCCAGGAAGTTGTAAAGTGTTGAATTATCCAGCAGATGGAGAATCACAGGACAGATATTACAGCGTCCGCGCTGGGAGTGGAGTACTTCAGACATGCTCAAATAAACTTCAATTCAAAGTCTTGACTGCAAGTCCTTTCCAATGCAGACCCTGTTGTTGAATTTAAGTCTCTTACAGTATTAAAGTCAGCACTACAGAGTTGAATACTATTGAAGGGAACAGAGCATGCTGGCCAACAGACTGGCAGCACTTTACAAGACACAGAGTTTTCAGCAAGTGGTACAATTCAAAAGTAATTATGTATGAAAAATATTTCCTCATGAAATTCCACACTAGGTTGATTTCATCCGTATTCATGTCACGTATAATAAGTATGCCCACACTATCGGAGAACACAGTGCCCGGCAGGTCGAGAAGCAAGAATGGGAAACACTCAAGATGGGTTTCCTCAAACCCCAGTTCTTCAGGGCAGAGGATGCCTAGTGTGAGGAGGCTGTTCTGTGTGTTATTGCCAGTTTTTAAATTTTTTTTGCACTATATCATTTTAGCCTGTAGAAAAATGGCCAATATTTTTTTTTTTTTAATTCCCATTGAAAAATAATGAGAATTCACTTCTCCCACTGACATTAAAATAATTATTGTAATAAATTACAAAATACAAAAAGGGTACAGGAAGCCTGGGGAGGGGTGGGTCTAATCCCCGACGTCGCTGTCGCGGTCTCCGATCAGCCACAGGATGTGGAAGCTGAGAGCCAGGAAGCCGGTCCCGAGCAGGTCCCCCATAGAGGTGAGGTACGGGATGGAGAAGTTATCTGGGTCCATCCCTCGCCCCCACATCCAGTGCACCATCCAGTCAGCCATGTAGAGCAGGATCAGCACCTAACAGGGGAGCAATACAGCACTGTGAGACACCCTGAGGATCACATCACAGCTCCCCTGTCATTACACAGGCACAGCTTGCAAACGGAAAGCCATGGCGGTCGATAATGGATTAATAGATTTATTGCTGTATCGCCACCTTCTTTTTTCTAACACCCCAACTGTGGCCCTTCTGTATCCTGCATGCTTTGTGATCACACTCTCTTTAATTCCAGTGTTTGCTATGCTCTGTTTGAAGACACGGCGCTGTGGTACCTGTAGCAGTGCCACGGTCAAGTAGAAAGCCATGAATACGGAGGTGAGGGTGGTGTGGCCGCCCTGCATGGAGCTGATGGTGTAGAGGAAGACCAGGTGACCCGGGACCACCAGGAGGAAGAGCACTCGGGCCGAGCGGGAGTTCAAACCTGTGGGAGGACAGGAGGAGTGTCAATCAGACCCATTCATCCACCAGCGTGGAAACCCCGCCTTTACTTTCTGGATTTATACAGGGATACGTCGATATCTCGCCACTGGAGATTAAATTAACAGAAGCAGGTGTTGCCGTTTGTTGTTTTCCAGTCCTGCTCCGCGTCCCCAGGGTTAGGGCGTTAGAAGCTCCAGATGAAGGGCTGGTCTCTCGACTTACCTGATCCGAAGAAGGCACTGCAGGGGTTGAGGCACTTGGGTCGGTTAGCCTGGGGCTCCACGCCGGGTAGGCCAGACATGTGGAGGTAGGTTGAGATTCGGCTGGCCTGCACTGCAACCAGATTGCCACCAACACCTGCCAGGAGAGAGACACTTGTTAAACAGAGACCTCTCACCAAGACTGGCAATGCCCAATAGAAATACTAAAAGCAGGGAGAGTGGGTATGCTTGTTAATGACATTGCCAACATAAGAGCCATATACATTCCATTGAGCTCCTGGTACTTTTAGAGAAGAAAGCTGTGTTTTCAGGGCTTCCGTTTGGTCAGAAAGGTTGTAAAGCTCGACTCCAGACTCTCAGCTCCTTGCACTGGCTACCAGGAAGGTTTTGCGTGGATTTCAGAATCCTGCTCCTTGTTTATAGAGCCGAGACATCTGGGCAAGCAGCTTGCTAGCAATGTGCTCTCGTGCAGTTTGAGAAAACACTGTCCATGCTTCCAGCAGCCCCTAGCTTTCCATTAAAGAGCTTGCAGTTTTCTCTGGCAAGTCATGGCTAGGCTTGGCTAAAGACTTCTCTTTACCATCTTGTTAAATGACTTTGTTTAATTCGGATCGTAGAGCTGCATTTGGTTGGTAAAGTGCCCCTAGATACAGAGATATTTGCACACTTGAGATGATCCGGTATGGTTATGAAAATCAACATCTCTAAGCGTGCATGACTAATAATTTTTGCAGTGTATAGCGATGGCCAAAAATTTAGCATCACCTGGAATTTTAGGATTGAGACAACTTTAAAAAAAAAAACACTTATATGAACATAATGTAGATCTTTTGCGTAACATCATGTAATCAAAGAAACTAAAAAGTGATAATGTAAAAGTCTGCGTAACTCAGTATGTTAACGTAACATTATTCAGCAGGTTTGATTCGACTTTAGGAAGCAAAATTAGGTCTTTCTATAGGGTGATGCAAAACTTTTGACCATAGCTGTACAAATCAACCCTGGCCCAGCTAAGTAAGTTAGATCTTTTTAAAAAGCAATTAAAATGCCCCTTCAGGAGCTTGTCAAACAGGCATTGAAGAGTGCGAGTTGAGGCTTACCGTTGATGACTGGTGTGAAGACTGCCATCCCTGCGAAGTTGGGATCTGACACCGTTTTATCTAATATCAGACCCCCAACACTGGAAAAGATCACAGCAGAGCAAGTCAGACCATAGCCAGATATCCTGCTTTTCATTTGCATTGATGTGATGTGCATTGAGCAAGCACAGCAGCTACAAACACATTACAATGCTTGGAACACTAAAGCTTTGGACCCGAAACGTTTGTCTTCACTGTTTCTGCTTTCATGTATGCGATGCACCGTTTGGCGTTTTGGCCGGAGAGTGTAGCGGTTACCTGCTGATCGCCATGGCGATGATGACGGGCTCCCAGCCAGAGTACAGCACCTCCCTCGTGGAGGGGGTCCGGCGGGCGATAACGATCCAGATCGGGGTCAGGGCCACAAAGACGGCGCACACCAGCGTGTTCACGTAGTCATTCGCCTCTGCAAACACACACACACAAGAGACACTGTCTTCATCAACTAGGACTGCAAGCTCCAGCCCTCATCAGCACCACCACCACCCGGAGGCTTCAACACAAGCAGATGCACATGTGACATGTGCCAAGAGGGGCGTTTACAGAAGTGCTCAAGTACAGCAGATGCGATGTGTGCTAAAGTTCACATCAAATGGTTGTGTGATTCTCAAGGGCTTGCTAAAAATATACACCTACTCTACTGCCTTTCCCAGAATTGTAGCACCCCTTATCAAACTTTACCACATTCAAACTGCACAGTAACTTTGCAGTTTCTGTATGCTTGTCTCATATTTACCTTAGCTTACCATGCTTTTAGTTTTTGTTATAAGCTTTACCATACCTCTCTGGGCTTCACAGTGCTTATGCTTTTATGTTGGGAGACTTTCCTAAGGCAAGGACTCCACTCACGCATCTGTTTGTAGAGCCCCCCACTGATGCCGGACAGGAGTGCCAAGGTGATGAGGTCTCCCAGGCTGGCAGCAATGGGCGTTGCCACGTTGTCAGGGTTTATACTGATCTTCCTGGCGCCCACGATCACCCCAATCATTATCAACCCTGCGCAGACACAACAAGCGGGTTAAAAGCGCTGATCAAGGATCGCCACTATACAAAGCACTGCCAGCGCTGGGCTTTCTGTCTGTACTAGCTTTTGTTGCAATCATATTAAACACAACTGATATTTTTATCCCCCTGTCCAGAGTTATTATTCACACTGCTAGTGTAGTTAGTTTCACTGCCCTCCACTCATCCTGTCTTATCTGGATGACATATTGCCCGCCGCTCAAGTCTTCATAAAAGATTATTTATGGAAGGCGTGTGTAACAGGTTCACCAGGCAGGGCAATGGTACGACTTAGCCTGGGGCAGGTGAGGCTTGACAAGCAGCTGATTAATTATTATTGCATGTGTACTCTACAGCTATGGCCACAAGTTTTGCATCATCTAGAATTTTAGGATTGAGACATAATTTTAAAAAAATAACAAACAATATGAACATAATTTAAATCTCTTATTTGACATCATGAAATAAAATAAACTACAAAACGATATTGCAAAAGTCTACCGGAAGCTATAACAGCAATACAGTATTTCAAAAGATCGCATTTTTCACTATATGAAAAACTACAAAGCGGTATGTAATTCAATATGTTAACGTAACATTATTCAGCAGGTTTCATTCGACTTTATGAAGAACACTTTGCATTCTAGCCTGGCCAGGACTTGAACTGAGGAGTGAATTAGTGAGGGTTCTTGCACAGTACAGTAAACAGTAAAATATGAACTGTTAACAAGGCCTAACCATGAGTTAACAGAATGCATGACTTGCCGAACTGTGACAGAGGATCAAAAGCATTTTTTTTTAGTACTTTTTTTATTATTCATTTATCTGTCACTCAAATCAAAAGCGTTTAATTGGTTTGTGGCTGGGCTGCTCCTGTGGAGATACACACATCACTGAGGCAGCCTGGGGCAGTACAGATCTACAAGACAATCCCGTTTCTGTGTCGAGGGATTGGCTTTGGTTTGTGTCAGAATCTCACCCAGTAATAGGGAGGCAATGAACGCCGTGGCTACACTGCTGGCACACAGCAGGACCGCGTGCCCCATTTTGAAATGGCCCTCAGGGATCCAGCCGAATATCACAGCAGCGATCGAGGCCAGGAACCCCACCACTGTGGCCTGGACCTAGACAAAGAAAGAAGAGATGTTACGGGACACGGCTTGATGAGAGCAGTTAGGTCAGGCAGGTGTACAAAAGCAGTTCAAGGGGTGTGTTAGCTGTCCAGGTGAAGACTGGGTGGAAACTTTGTACAGCCTGTGTGGGACAACTTTAAAAGGTCCTCGGTGTGCTGCGTTTAACTTGTTTTAACAAGAAACAGTTTTGGTTGAACCGGTAAACAGCTTAGCCCTCCGGCTTAAGAGTTTAGGAATTTGAAAAAGTTTATTTAGCGCTCCAAAGACGGAGTTAGGTTTTTGTTTTGTTTCAGCGTTTCACTTGTGATCTGTGTAAATAATAAAAGTGCGTAGCAGGCACTAAACTGCAGGTCTTGTGCCTGGATCAGGTATTTCAAGGGTGCAGACCAGCCTTGGGCAGTATGCTTTACCACAACATACACACACACACACACACACACACACACACATATATATATACACACACATACATACATACATACACAAATACACACGTTCGCATACGAAAACAGGAATATTTAAAAACAAGTTCATCTCAAGCTCAGATGATGACTAATTTTCATGCATCGACTACATTCAGCTCAATCTGTTAACATGACAGATTCCTGCTGCCTGCCCGGTTTGATGCTAAACTGGTTATTGTTTTGCTCTTGGGCACACTGATGGGCTCACCTGTATCAGCGCTAGGTTCCCTACGATCATCCCCCACATCTCCTTGGCTGTGTCCATATGCCCAATATTAGCCTGAAGAGAAAGAAAATGATGGCGATGTAGACAAGCCCCTTTATTAATGAGTGTACTTACTGTTAAATACACCGAGCATCCAAAGAAACGTATCACTTATATTTGGATAAAATTCAGTAGATCGAAAAACGAGCAGGTCTAGTGACTTTTTATTGTGCTGATTAACAACTGACATCACAAAGATGCTGCAGGATGATCTGTCGATCTTGGGCAGGTGTTGTGACTCATAGTCCATAGTCCAGCCTAAAACATGTCGATTGCACGATTGCTCTCTTTACCGCTTTTATTCAAGCTTGCAATTCATCAGCTGAAATCACTCCATATCCAGTGTCCAATCAACTGTCTCACTAATTAGGTGATTAAGTGCATAAGCTTCAGTCACAGTCACTTAAGCGAGGACAAGGAATATTTTATTTTAATAAATGTGTTATAATAGTGATAAGTTTCTTTTGATGCTTGGTATACAAATACACAACTTCGATTTTGTGTAATTTGGGGAAAAGAAATCCCCTGATCTACTATAAATCTTCTCTAGTGTGACTAGAATAGAGTTTGCAGTGCAAGGTGCATTAGAGTACATAATTAGCATGAAGAGAGCAAGGGAATATTACTGTGCACATTTACTATAGAAAACCTGTACAAGACCCCACTGCTTCATTGAGGGGAAAAAACACAAAACTAAAATCTACACCAATGAGAGGGCTGGCATTGTAGATAACCATTGCCTTAGTCGCATACAGAAATCAGGTTATTCAATTTGAACACCCCTCAGCTAACATGCTCTTCTCCAAAGCTGAAGGACTCAAAGCTGCAGTAGGATGGAAACGCAGGTATCTGCCACAGCATGTACGAGGCAGGTTTATGCCTTTTACGTGTTCGGACACTGCATGCATGTTAAATTATAAACGGGTAACAATGTACATCAAGGGCTTATGCAATCTTCAAAGCTAGTGCTCCGACCTTGAAATATGTTTCTAATATTATAGATAGATTCCATCACTAATTGGTGCGGTTTTCCTCTTAGTAATTGTTTGCAAGCAGTGGATTTGTTTGGCCAGCGTCAGCAACCTCTGGTTTAATCGCATACCAAATTCAGGACCCCCAGATCAGAAGCTTGGAACTTTCATTAAAATCCCTTTTGGGGGCCTGATGTAAATCTATGCATGAACAAAAACACTCTGGCTGCCTTCCTAATCATGTGAACTAATTCTCACTAAATCTGAGACTTAGCTAGTGAAGGATTAGCATTCAAGTAACCCAGCCAGCAACTTTAATTACACCTAATCTGCTGGTAATTAGACGCAGCTTCCAGCCGCTTTGTAAAGGAGATGACAATGATTTTGAATACATGGTTATTTTTTTGTTTTATGTTTTTTTCTATCTTCAAGAGCAAGGAACAGGAAAGCTGTTTGCACACGCGGTCCCTCCCCTGTCTGTCATGTTTCCAATGTGTTGGGATTGTTTTCAGGTTTGAATGCAGAGGAATCGCGTGGTCACACAATGGGACACACAGGCAGCTCTGCAGGAACAGCACCACGGGGCTAGCATGCTACTGTTTTGCTTGTATTATCCTTACCAGTGGGTTAGATAGCAGAACCACTATTAGGGACGCAAGTTTCAGTTTAATTCCTGAACGTTTACAATTAATATGATCATCATCTATCTGTGGCCCAATCAATTGCTGTGATTTATATTTAAAAAATAAAAATAAATAAATTATATATATACATACACACATTTGAAATAAAACATGCCACAACAGGATGTCATTTTGTAAAGCCACGTCTCCACTATCCAAAAAAACCCATTCCAGTTATGAGGGTGCTATTCCAGTTATTCTCTCCTGTAAACAGCTGGGTCTAAGCGGATGGTGTACTCACTGCAGTAGACAACCTGGAGGCCAGCGTCATCTCCAGATTCCCCTTCAGCCCCAGCAGAGCCGGGACCAGAATAAACACCTCGGTCACCTCCTGGAACACCGTCCAGTGCTGCAGAGAGAGAACACAGCACAGAGTGAGCACCATGGGTAGCGACAGCTTGAAAACAGTGCTGGAGAGAGAGCGAACACAGCACAGAGTGAGCACCACGGGTACAGACAGCTTGAAAACAGTGCTGGAGAGAGAGAGCACAGCAGAGTGAGCACCATGGGTAAGGACAGCTTTGGAAAGCAGGAACTGAAGCCATCAGTGCAGACCATCAAGGTTTGATGTCCAGTGAAAATTGTTTACAGTTTTTCATGAGTGTTAACAACGTGATCCTATCAGCAACTTCAAGTAAAGGAATCGGCCTGTTCAAAGAGAACATCCAAGCTCTGAATACAGTCCTCATTGTTAAAACAGTATATATTACATGCAACTGTGTTTTTAATCTCTGTAATACTGTACAATGTCATTTATTATTCTCCATGTAGTAGGTACAGTTACATAACTTAACAAGGTGCTCCATTGTGGTAAACCAAAGTAAAAACTAACAATGTCAGAGAACTAGCATGAAATTACAGCTCAGAAACAAAGGCCTATGTAAGAGGAGCCCAAGTATTTACTGCGAGTTTCGGAACATGTTAACACAGTGTTTTCAACCTTAGAAACAGCCTTTGGAATTCCCAGAAGCCCACTGAAATTAAACCAAGGGCTTCTTTCTTAAATAAATAAAACAGAGCTGGCTGCCCTGCGACCCTGCACACCGCAAGCAAGCGGCTTAGCCACAATGCAAAAGAGCCAGACTCGTCTGCGTTCCTGTACAGCTTGTAACCTCGTCTCAAGATTGACTGGGTGTGGAAACCCAGTATTTCCCTCACCCCCTAGAAGAGAGTGAGGTCCCTCCAATCCAGCACAGGCTGGATGCATGATCACTGGAGCACTATGTGGGCTCACATTGCCACTGTGTGCTCTGTCCCGGATCTGTGGATTAATAGCATCTTCTTCTCCATCTTTCTTTTTAGTCCTTCTCCAGGACCTTTTGAGAGCACAAAAACCCAGGACAATTAAAAAAAAAACAGGAATAATATTACATCTCAAGAGTCGTCTTTCTCTAAACACGGTCTGTGGTGGCTGGTGGAAGGGTAAAGCACACACTCTGCTGTAGATTGCTGGGTTTTCTGTTAACTCTGCCCCACGTGTGGTTCTCTGTTGTTTACTCCCCTGAAGTTACATCGCAGCAAGTTCAATCATTGAGAGAGAGCTGCAAGAACGTGGCAAAAATCTCCAGTCCACAATCCCAGAGCTATTGTTACTGCACAGTAAACCTCTTGTCTCTACACAAAGTTATTAAATCAATGACAAGAGACAATAGGACCCATTGTCTGTCCAGGACTAAGCAACAAGGAGAAGATGTTATCCAGGTAGCCAGGGTGGCACTGATTGGACGGGACCGCTCTGCAAGGGGTTTAAATCGTTCTGCAGAGGTACAAGACCTTTTTTTTTTTTTTAAACGTAGTGTTTCAGTGCTGTACAGACGTTCTATGTCATTATCCATTTGTACCAGCTTCACTTTTTTTTTATTATTTTTTTTTTTTTTAACATATTCTCATTTTGTTGATCATTAATGAACATTTCTGTACTGTGGGTGTTGTCGAGTGATTAAAAATGAGACGTTTTGTGTTTGAATTGAAAGTGATGGCCTCTCAAGGAGTCAAATGGGTCAAAGTTCAAGTATATTTTCCTCTACAGGAATTACCACTTTTTAATGTCCCCCACTGTGCTATTATGCCTTTTTTTAAGAATGGCTCAGGATGCAAATATAGCCATGTATTACACACACACACACACATTATATATATATAGTAAGGTGGCGGGGGAGGGGTCAGATTCCTCCCTGCCTAAAAAAACATGTGAAAATGCACACTTTGTTTAATTGAATTGCTTTTGTTTAATTTGTTTGTTTAATTGTATGATTTGTGTTAATTGTTTCATTGTTAATTATCCCCTGCACCTGGCTATCATTGTAAATTAGAGCCAGGTGCAGGGTATTTAAGGAAAGCAGCCAGTGTGCTCAGTGCTGTTGCTGCTATGGAGTGAAAAAGTCCAGCTGAAAGTCGTTAAGGTCTGTTGGAAACCTACCTTTGGTTTTATAAACACGTGTATTAGTGTTTTGCTTTGGTATTATATGTCAGGTAAACAGCTTAGCTGTCCTGCGTGTTAGTCAGGGACCTGTGTACATTTAGTTAGCGCTCAATGAGAGTTAGGTGTTTGTTTTATTTTTTGAATAAAAGTGTGCGAAAGCACTTTAAAAATGCTTTAAAAATCAAAGTTTTATCCCCGGGGCACGTTCTTAAAGGGGCACGAACCCAAATTACGGCCAGCCTGTTTACATATATTATAGTTTTCTATCCAGTAAATATAGTATGTGCCTATCCAGTCAGTATCTCGTACTGTCAGAATTCTGCTGGGGTGTGCTATATACACCATCATGTATATTGGGATAATTGAGTTAAATTAGTTTAAAATAGATTCTGCAGCTCCAGCTACAACAAAGCAGCCAGAACGAGTTCAACCAAACAAGAGAGACAACCAGGTTTGACCTGCTTCAGCACCAGCTTGCACCATGCCTTCCAAAACCAGCAACAAACACTGCAGGACCTTTACTCGTGCTATCAGGCTAATTAAAGAAACTTGACATGCGCATGCGTTTTATTTTTTTAAACAAATATAATTTTGTATTGCTTGAAGTATTACTTGATATTCTAGGATTCAGGATTTGCAGTTTTTTAAAAGTTGCTGAAGTGCATTCTAATTGCAGGGTTCTTCGTTATGTGGAGAAGCCAGTAACTTGACACCAGAACTTGGTCTAACTTAAGAACAGACTGACCTCCTGAGTATGACCTGTCAGTATTTTTAACAGCCATGCAACCTCACAGGCAAAACGTCAGGACCAGGCACTGCGTGCTGCAAATGAATACAGACGGGAGAGGGGAATATTCTTCTTTTGCAGATACATCTCAAATTAAACTTTACAATAAAACGTCTGCTGGACTTATCAACCTAATCAAGTACAACGTTTTGTACAGATGAACTACGATTGTCTTTTTTTTCCACGGGTTTACCCATTGCTGTATAATATGTAGGTCCCTGTGACAATTCCATTTCTGAAAGATATACATATTCTACATGCACTGCCTGTTACACTGCATTTAGGAACCTGACAGCTGGTGTAGTTTGCTTCCAGTAAAGGACACGACACACTGCAGCTGCCCATTTTCTTAAAATGTCATCAACGAAAAAGACACAAGCTGCATCAAAGATGCAAATGTCTTTATATCTATTTTGGAGTGTGAAATGACATGGAATAAGTCACTTTTACAGCCCTAACTATGACGTCTAGGGTATACATCTTGTGTTCTGGGATGGTCTCAGATTCCTGATCCACAGGAAGTGGGAGGGAGTTCCCAAATCGGAACAGGAGATAACATTTCAGATTTCTTAAATTCTTTCAATCGGTCTCCTCCTATCCATGACACCACAGCCAATAGAAGTCATCTTGCCAGCGTGAACTCTGTCTATGAAATGGAAATAAAAGCAGCTCTTTGCATGTGACAAGGGGGTCTGCACGTGTGACTTTCTCTCAAGTTTTCAGTTCTCTTGTCTCCCACTATTGTTTATTGCATTTATTAATACTATAACTTGTATACCATTTATTTTTGACTGTATGTTCTCATTGTATTGGGTACAGTCAATGCCCCAATAGAGGTGGAAATAAAACTGATCCATTTCTGGTTTTATAAGACTCACCTGAGCTTGTGACACACACACTGTGGCTCCTCAAACTTGTATTAAAACATGAAATGAGGTGAAAGTTACTCTCAGTAAAATAACAGCAAACTATAATAAACCACAGTGAACACATGGCAAAGCATAGGCAAGAATTGTAAAGGAAAGTGAGATATGGTAAATAACATTAATTACCATGCTATTACAGGAAAGCATGGTAAAACTGGTAAATACAGTGGTAAGCTTTAAAGATAGTTTTAAACAAAAGCATGGACATTTGGTCCCTACAGCTATCCATCCAGATGTATTGCCACTCTAAAATAAAAGGTATATTAACCAAATATAACTCACCTGTACAATATCCAACACTATGCCAGCCCCGACTGTTCCAAAGCCCGCCAGCAGGAACGGAACCAGAACTTGTAACCCAATGGAGAAGGAGGTTTCCTTGAGAGGGGGCGCCAGCACTTGGCTCTGGTCTGTGCTGGTGTCGTCGCTGTCGTTGCTTTGGCTGCCGTTCTCCAGGAGCGCGTCCTCCTCGAGAACACCCTTAGCATTGGCCCGGGATTTGATGACCACAACCTCGGCTCGGTCGGCATCGCTGTCTCCCTCTTGCTGTTCCGTTCTCTTTGTGAGGCTGGTCACTTCCTTCAGTTCGCAGTCGCCCGGCCGCGTTTCGGTGGGTATAACCGGGTGCACGGCACCGCTGGCATGATGGTAGCCAGGGACTGGTCCTTCTTTTTTGGTTTCAGCAACGTTTGTAGACATTTTTTTTTCTTAAAAAAAAAATGTTCTTGTTGTTCTTACAACCAAAAAAAAAAAAAAAAAAAAAAAAAAAGTTGAGTTTTTTTTTTTTTTTTTAAATCAGCTTTCGTAAAGCTGATGGAAGTGTATTTGAGTTTATCCCATGGAGTCAACTTTAAATATATAAATAATTAAATAGATGAATCATTAAAAAAAAAAAAAAAAAAAAACACGTATGTTTTAGCATCAGGCAGAAGCTATTGTAAAAATATTTTAAGGTTGGAAACTACGGCAAGGTGTTTCTTGTCTCTTGGCCATTCGTAGTGCAGATCCAGTGTTGGCTTTGGGCAGGTGTACCTGGATCGCGCCATTAAAAAGTCATATTCTGGCGCAGCTTGAAGAAAATTAGCATTTGTGCAGAAAAGTTAACTGTTAATGATTTGAAAGCGATTATCGTTCATATTGCTGAGATCAATATTCTGCCTTTGCTGTCCCACAGAACCTTCAATTTTACTTTATTTTTCTGCGGATGTGTGCGTTAGGAGAACAGGAAATAAAATAAACTTTAAAATAAACTCAAAGTTCATCGCCAGACATCAGTTTTCATTTTTCAGGCTTTCTTTAAAAGATGGCACAAGCTTAAATAAAACCTTCGAAATATCTGGCTATGATTTTGAACCCCCTTTGGTCGTAATATACAATGGTTCCCAGTTTTAAAGCTGTTTACGAATGCACGGGCTTTAGCTTCCTAGTGGAAATCTCCTTTCCTTTGAACTACCAGCACGCCCTCCCTGTTCAGCGTGGAGCATCCACTTGAGAGCGCGTTAGTTTCAAGACTTCTCTGTGCTATGGACTCGTCTCCCCTTACAACACGTGGCGCTCAAGTTATTTTATTTAAGGACCTGGAAACGTGGGAAGTGTTTGAGGTGGCGCGTCGTTGCTGTAAGGCAATGCAGAGCAGTGCTGGTCCACCCCACTTTCAACCTACAATTAAGAATAGAGATGTCATACACCTGAACATACGAGAAGACATTATTACAAAGAAGGATGTTGTCCGCTCATTACAAGCCACCAGTCTATTCATATACATGTATATATTTTATTATTATTGACATATGCTTTATAGACAGTAAAATCCCCACCTACTGATTTCACTTAATTTGTAACCAAACATAGGGGGTGTGGTGATGCCGCTTTTATTCATTTTTAAAATATTCCTCCTTTTGTGTATTTGTATTACTTTTCATCAGAAGTATTTACCCTCAGAAAACTACGTATGGCTTTGTGATTCGTTACCGAACAATAGAGTCTTTTGTTATACAGAGTCGCAATAGCTTTCTGGAAATAACAGATCAAATACGAACAGGCACTCTGGCGTGTTGCAATGCGGGCTTCAGTTAGCCAGATATACGCATTATTTTTCAAACGTCAAGTGTGCATCCAGTATACCACCCCTAATACAACTATGTATGAAATCATGAGAGGAAGCAAGGGAGGGGTGAAATGGGCATTAGAAACTGCACCGGTAATCATAATAGTTACAAGCTTTCTGGAGAAGTAAATTATACTGTATCGTACATTGCACACTGGGAAACTCATTTGCCGTACAGTGTCAGTGGAGATATATTTTAAAAGTCCAACGAAACCTGTCCCTTTTATTGTCAGTTTTTTTTTTTTTTTCTAATTACCGGTAATAAGACTAATTGTTTTGTTTGCTGATCCGACATTAGCTGTAAAGTTCCTGGGTAAAATAACAATTTCTACAGACCAGAACATACGTACCTCGCTTCTGTACTTTTTTCCTCCTCTGTCCCCTGCGTTACTGTATTCTCTCGATCTTCCTGCTGTGTGTCACGATATGTTCCCTCCGTTACCTGTCGTGGAAGCGGCGAGCAGTACAGTTACCAGCCTAGCGGGGTTACCCGTAATGTGCAGTAAACTCACGCCGGTCCCGTTACACTGTCTCACTCGCATCAAACACAAACTCCTGCGCTACTCGGTTACTGTCCCTAGCTAGTAATCTTGCATGCAGGAGGAAGTACATGGGCGGGCAAACCCACAGGCACTAATACTTTTCTGTCCAATGAGGGTGGACCTGTTTCTGAATTGGATTTGCCCCTTCAAAGTTACCCCGTGCGAGTGGCAGTAGGTGTGCCCAGGTGACACGCAGAGGCAGCTGCGAAGGTAGCAGTCAGGACCGAATGACACGCTGCTCTACCGGTATATCGACTTGGGTGTGAGTTTATTATACTCGTTGATGTACACGCCTGACTCAAGTTTAACCTTTATTTCCAAGAGATGTTATCCTTAGGCGCTAAAAAAAAAAAAAAATTAATCTTCAGAACAAGTCTTGCTCGTTCTATGATGCGACATTCCGTCTTTATTGTTAAAATAGTTTACATATTTTTAATAAATGGTAGAAAAGTATGATCCTTATACTTTTCATATATAGAAATTGGCCCCTTTTATACATTTAAAATATATTTTAGTCTGTAATCAATTTATTTTATGTGGATTACAGACTAATGAAAATATATGGTGCGCCATATATTTCAACATAAAAAATAAATATATGGATTACAGACTAAAATATATTACATATATTTTAAATATATTAAAAAGGGGGCAAGTTCTATATATGAAAAATATAAGGATCATACTTTTCTACCATATATTAAATATGTTTTTTTTCCATAAGGGTGTGTGCTGGAATGGTTTAATCTTGATCAGCAGCATTGCAGTAATTGTTTTCACTCTTATCATTGTTTTAACCGTTTTAAGCATAATAAAAAAATACCTGTACAAAACAACTTTTAACCAGTAAGATGTTAAGTTATGTTTCTGTTTGGTATGGTATGTTGTGTCATTATTGAGCAACAGGGGCATTATAACAAAGCAACTGCATGTGTTTCCACAGAGGAATACAACCAAAACTGGCATGAAACTATTGACTCTGCAGCCGCTATTGATTCTGCAGCCAAGCGCCTGGAAGTCAATATGGAACACATCAACACAGCAATTTCACAGCTACATATCTGCTTGTGTATTCCAACAGAAATTACTTTTTTGTGCTGTTTATACATTGTTGTTTTCCTCGCACTCATTTGCCTAAGCCCCTGGACCTCAATAGCACAATGGCTATTGCAGCTGTGTAATATTGATTTACAGCGTAAAGCTGCTATAACCTAAAATCAAACCCTCCGGTTCTCCTGACGTCACGATTCCCAGACAAGGCCCCATTGATGCCCACAGGGCTCCTCCAGCCAGGAACACAAACGCCTTGTTGTCTGTGGCAAGTTTTCAGCAATACCTGAGCTTGCCTGGACGTCAGGCTGCATCATTTACCAGCACGGCTAACAGACTCTCTGACTGATCACATTCCCAGGGTCACAGATCCCAAGAATACCAGCACAACACCTGCAGCTACCATTCAAGCTCGGGCTGCATTTGTGGACTGCATTATATAGTCAATCGGGAACCAACCAAAGAGGCACCAAAAGTTAATGCCCCAGGCCTTTCCCCTGTAGGGGCCGATGTTCGAATTTAGTTCCCACGTGGCAGGAAGGTAGTCTACATTAAGCCCAATGACGTTCAGTCCTTGTTAAAGTTTAAAAAGAAGATCCTTCCTTTTTTTAATCTGAGAGGTTCTGTTCGCTGTCACGGTTTTTGGTTTATTGCTGTTTTAGGGTTATGTATTTTTAGCTGTTCATCTGTCTTTCGTACCACTTGCATTGGAAGCAAGATCCCTGGAATTGTATCTGATCACCTGATTGGCTAAAGATCTGGCTTTTCAAGGGACAAGTACCTCAGTGAGGTCACTGATCACAGCTGCTAGTCTAAAGGAAACTGTTTTGAGAGGGCTGGGGTGCAGGAAATATAAAAATAGATCATTTAGAAAACTATTTCATTTGTTTTGCAGTTCTTATGTCGCAAAGGGAAGTTCTCTGTCATTATGAAAAAGCAGCAGGTGTAAAATCCAGGAGTAAATAATAATCTTTAAAGTCACTATTAATAGATAATCTGGCTAGTTAGAATCTGAAGATTATTGTATTCAAAGACTACATCTAGATGCCCGAGTGTATTCAGTAGTAAGAGACTTCTTTATGTTGGTACATGCTCTGTGCCGATCTTAAAAGGTGGTTCGCCTAACACAGACCATGCTGAATGTATCAGATTGGGTTTTTCTGGGAACATGTTCCAGTACACTATTATAAAAACACAGTTACAAAAAAAAATTCCAGCTTTTAACCCTTTCATTTATGGTGACATATGGGGAAATATTTTTAAAAAAAGTCTTTATACAGGGGGCCTATGGAAGAGGCAAATGCATGACACTGATGTGAGGATGCTATTGTTCCCCCCCATATAAAAGTAATGGTAAGAAATTCAATTAAAAGATATTTGTGGGTCCAAAACAACTTTCTTCAGCTATTTTTAAAAACATTTTATGCAGAAAATGGTTCAATTAATGTTTTAAAGAATGTACTAAACACACACACGCGCAGGATTTTTTTGTGTGTGTCCAATTGTACAGCTGATTTATCAAGACTGGGTCTAAAATACTATATTTGACTTTTTCTATAATTCAGCAATTCTAATATAAGGTATTGGAACTATGAGGCAAAGCTTAGTAAAAGTGCACCTTTCACAAAGGGAACTGGATTTACCATGCTTGAATTAGTGAGCCCTTTTCATATGTTTCATATAAAGCTGAGCAAAAACTGCTGAAAGGACGGAAAATTCTCTGACCACAGGAGGTAAGTTAATAACACAAAGCCAGGCAACGTTTTAGAGAACAATACCTCTTTCCAGCAGTCAAAAGCCCAGTCAAACAGCTAAGAAATAGTTCTAGAGAAAAAAAAAGTGTAAGAGACTATTGAACAGAGTGTTGTACAACACAGCCATCAGTGAGCTTTCTAGACACTTTGAGGGAGGTAAATATCAGCTTACATTGAATCTTACAGCACCCTGCATTACATTTGCTGCATCACTCAATACTGATTATTGTAGGAATATTAAAACACTGGAGCTAATCTTAAATCAGGAGGGGAAAGGGCCTTTGGCACTCCGTCCCGAGTCATGACAGGAATGCTGGAACAGGCGAATCTTTTAAATCAAATTTAAAATCATACTCGTTTTAGTTTGCTTATTTCTGAGCTGGGTTGACTGTCCGATGGTTTTTATTGCAAAGCATCCTGGGATGTTCCGCACGAACAGCGCTAGATGAAAGCAGACTGGATTGTGGCATCATTTCCATCTGATCATAAAAAAAACTTATTTGCCTGGTACTAAACGTTAATGGAACATCCATATATTTAATAGCACTTGTTGTACAGAGAATATTCTATAACAAGCACTGAGGGATCTAGCATCGTGAATGTTCATGGTGTTCAGTCATCTCGCTGAAGGATTCAGTAGCAATCTTGCAGTCTGATAGTGGCTGTAAGGTTATGATTAAAGGTTTGAGGTCAGGATTAGGTTTATGTGCAGGTGCTCCTGCGGGTGCTGCTGGAACATTTGTCTCCAGAAGAAGCAACGGTGAGGGCGTCAATCTGGCTGTGCAAGACCAATCGGTATGACCATCAGATTCTGGTCCAGTATCTGCTGGTTTATATAGGTAACGGAAACGCTGTCAGATTTAACACCAGGATGAAAAGCAGAACGGTGTAGGACCTGGTGGTCACCTCTTCCCAACCGGCACGATGTTCATCCTCCAGCACTTTCCTCATGGTGTGTCGCTTTATTCCCCACCCTGTGCTAAAATCTGTTTGCCACACAAAATCAAAATAAATAAAGACGGTACACGGACCATCTGCTTATTTCACGCGCGTTGAGACAAAAGCCCTCTACATACTCACTAATGAGATCTCTAGACTATGCACTCATAAGCAAGCTGTTGTTTTTCAAGAGGATTGTTATCAAGTTTAATCCGGCCTCCAATTATCAGCAGCTTTATTAGAAGCAGCTTGCTATCTGGGCCCCTAAGCTCATCTACCAGTAACACTGAGTTCATGCATTACTTACAACCACAAAAAACAAAAAACAAAAAAACTAGGGCCTCTCACTGACCTGATTTAATGCTGCTGTTGAGAATAATCATCACTAGATTTATTTTCCAATTCCCTGAACATTTACTATGCTGTCCAGTATTCGAATATCCTCATGGTTTTAGGAATAGTAAGAAATCCCTTCCCTTCCCTTTCCAATCCCAGTAAATTATTCTTTCAGACTAACTCGCTAGACAGAGAATGCTGTACTTGAACGGGGAACTTGTTTTTTCCATTGCTAACTGCTGTGCAACGAAACCTTGGCCCCCTTACAAAATGATGGCCAAGAAAAACACACACGATGGTTCAGGATGGCAGTGCCACCCATCCCTGCACAGAAGATTAAACAGTGCCAGCAAAGTTCACGAGTTTGATTGCTTCATCTTGCAAGCTTGACAGAGATTCTACACCTCTTGTTCTCGTGCAGCTGATCACAGGAAAGACCACAAAACAGCTTGGATTTGTCCTTTTATTTTCACATCGTGTACCTCTGCATCTTCATTTTCTTTTTACAATCAGTGCTTCAACATTGCTTCAGCTGCCTGTATTTAAATTAAAATCTTACCAATAAAAAATGCATTGCTAGATTTTAGTAGTAGTGTCTACCTGATTCGTGTTGTAGCTCTTAAATCAAGTGAAATCTAACCTGAACATTTTTTAATTATGTCCATGCAACTTCTGATCAAGCAAGAATGGTTTCCAAGATATAGCCCCCACAGTGACCCATCACAAGCCGGATTAGAAAAATGTCACACGAGCTAGATTCTACAGACCTCACAAGGTTCTAGAATGTGTACATCTGATGTCATCACAATCCAATGAGAGGTTCTGAAGAGGTGCTGTATAACATGCACACAGATTGCCAGAAATCTGCATAATAACTGGCAATCTAACTCTTGGGTCTCAACGAAAGCAGTCAGAAAGCAGGAATGTTTCCAGTGATCAAGTGTGTAGGCCATAGTGTCTAGATTGGTTTAAATAAATCATGCATGCCTTCTCAAATAAAAACAGAGGCCAGACTGTTGTTATGTGTTTTTTTTTTTTTTTTTTTTTAAATAGAACAACCCTTTCTGGAAATAGAAACTGAAACAAGAAACTGACAACATTTACATTAAGCTGCTATCTGTTACTATTTAAATCAATAAAATAGACACCATGCCTAAAAACACTCTCATCCAAAACCCTCAACTGCCTGTCCAGTGTAATGCTTAAACGATAAAATGCAAACCATATGCAAAACCTTTGCCTCCGTCACCTGGCTCTGGTTTTGTGCAGATGAGTGGTGGAATGCATTAGGTACGGAGAGCAGCGTCAGAATCACTCTCTTTCTGCAGGGAGGGCAAACTGGAAGATCAGAGTTGATTCAAGGTTTTTCAAGTTGCAGAACATCGATTAATATGATCGTTTCTGATCCACTGTAGCAATCTTGATTAGTATAATGATTCATGAATCAATCTTCATTATGGCAACGGTATTCTTATCCTTAATACACGTTGCCAGTCTAGGTACAGTACAGACGCATCATAAATCACGTCCAATCACTGGCCTACAGTTCGTGAACACTGCCGTGGGGTTCCGGAAGCTTCCCGATATCACAGTTCTGGAACAGTCGGAAATAGAACATCACAACCTCTTCGTAGTTCTTGACAGAAATCCTTTCGTTGATTCCGTGGAACCTGGTGGGGGATATGGGAAAGTTAACCAATCAGAGCATCGTACGGGGAGCGGATTGCGAAGGCTGTGGGCGGGCTCACCTGCGCGTGTCTCCTGGTTTGAACCAGGTCGGAGTGAACCTGTAAATCTCCTTGGTCAGGTCGACAAAGTGTCTGCTGTCGGTGTTCCCCACGCAGATACCTGGGACAGGGCACAACAAAACAGCAGCAGGAATGAGGCTCAGTACAGGACAGCTGACTTCCACTGGGCAAGCAGCAATGGAAACGCTGGAATGGAAACGCTATACTAACAGCTGCTTTTAGTATTAAAGAACAAAGCAAAGGTGTGTTTTAAAAACAAGAGTTTGCTTTTGGCATTTTTATGCAGTGATTTGTGCAAAGGCAGTGTTGAATCTTCAATCTTACACAAAATACCTGCCATGACATTCAAATCTCTCTCGTTTCCGCTAGATGCACATTGGTAATGAACCGATTTCCCCAGAACAACCAACCATTCACTCATTGGAAAAGATTGCTCCAAAGGGCAAAGGCATTCTTTGTCTTATTTCTGCTTGTAGATCACTAATCACTATTATTTTACATAGTCAAGCCTAACCCTAAAGGCAAGCATGAAACACTATAGCCACATTACAAAAAACCTCGAGTAGTGATTCAGCGCTGAAACAACAGCCCATTCAGCGCTGAACACAGGGCACCTACCGAACACTCACATGAGCGCAGTGTAACCAACACTGCCTGGTGGTCACCTTTCACTGGGTTTCTATATTTGGAAGAACCTGAACCTGTGTGACAACTTCTTGAACAAACAGAAAACCGAGCACTGTGCCGGACGTCATAACAGTAGTACAGTATTTCATGTTAGATTTCGAAATGTCACATTTTTCCATTTTTGTCAGTTGTTTACGTGAAGTACATGGCAACTACAAAGCGGTATGGTAATTCAATACGTTAATGTAACATTATTCAGCAGGTTTGATTCGACTTCATGAAGCAAAATTAGTTAACGCTATAGGGTGATGCAAATCTTTTGGCCATAGCTGTATATATAGTTTCTGCTGCAGTTCAGTGGGGTTTGTGCTGTGCTGGTTCTTAGCAGTTGCATCAAAGCTGGATACCTGGTGCCACAGAGACCTGAGGGAACAGCTCCAGCACTGTTTTCTTAATGATCTGATACCCGAAGGATGTTTCGCTGTGGGAGCTGACGGGGAGAGGATCAAATCCGCTGATGAGGTCCACCTTCACACGCTCGTCAGCCACCGTGTCTCTGACGATCTGCAGAACCTACACAGACCAAGAGGAGGCATCTCACTGGTAATCTATCTGTCTAGCTATGTTTATAAACAAAATAAAATATAATAATCTATTTAGAATTTTAAACAGCTCCAGATCTGACAAAGGCACTGCATAAAAAATACATTATTATGAATAATAATCATTTATAATCACTCCTGAAAGCAAAAAGTTTCTTAAAACAAGGAGCTTTGTGAACAGGGCCCTCTTATAGTATTTTCAATATGAAACGGGGGACCCCTAATAGAAAGTTGCTTCCTTTTACAAGCAATGGCAGTTGTAGCATTTGCTCCTGATTTCATGTACAGAACAGGAAGGAGTGGACTTTTTAAACAAACCCGCAGCCAACACCACATTCGGAAAAATCCTTTAGGATATTCACCTCTTCCAGGGTCTGTGCAGAATGGATCCGGAAATTCACAAGCGCTTCTGCATATGGTGGGATAACGTTTAACTGGAAACACGAGAAAGCAAACAAACACAGACAAAGAACGAGGCAGCCATTAGCTTTGAAATCACTGAGACTGAACAGTTACACCCACCTGTCAGTCACCCTTCACTGTATTTGAATTGCAATAGTAAAGCTGGTCTATAATCAAGCCCTGGAAGAAAATGCCAGCCGAGTTCCTTTGGATGTGAAGGACCGATATTTCAGCATTTCCAGTTCCCATGCACAGCACGTTATTTCAGCAGTAACAGCGCCACCTGCAGGCTTTAACCTGTAACTTCTGGTACCAGGCTGGTATACCATCTCAAGTCTCACCATGTTAAAATGGCTGCAATGAAAACGGCATTATAACTGGCCATTAGTTTAGCATAAACTTCGTTTCATTTTCTACATTTAGAAAAAAAAGGAATGGTTTACTCTGCCTAGAGCACATCTGCAACCCATCATGCCAGCCTAATTGAATCTTTTATGAACAAATCTAGCTCCCCTGGAATGCCCTTCCACGCGCTCCAATCGCAGAGACAGTGTCAGTCTCACCCCTCTTACTCTTCTCTCATGGAACAGGAATAAAAGAAAGAGCCGTACCTTTATTCCAGCGTTAAACATGGTAACTGCAGTGGTGGTCCGGATGAAAGCGTTGGTCTCGGGCTTTCTTTCAAGAACCCTACGAAAACAGACACCCGAAACAAACCAAAGCAGTGAAGGATGGCAGAGGCCTCTGCCGTTAAATGCCGACTGTGTTTTAAATTATTGAGAGGTTGTATGCTTGCTATACTATACATTTCTCATAGATAATCCTGATTTGCCATGAATATGATTTACGCCATACCTCGATATTCTTTACCATGCTTTCACTGTGCTCTGTTGCACTTTGTTTTTACTATGGGACACTTTTATAAGACATAGTCGACCTGTGTTTGACTCCAGTCACTTTGCACGTGTGGTGCATAACTTTCCACTGCACAAGGAAGAAGCTCGATTAAACAAATCAATCAAACCACACAGCATAGTAATAGAGGCTTAGAGTTACATCTATTTTTGCTTTTACTGTTTACAACTGTAATAGAAACCCTGTTCAATTCATTCGGTACTGTACACCATTATGTGTACTAAGTATGTATTAAGTTTGACGCAGAGTCACAGAAGCCAGCAGGAAACTGCTAACTACTAACCCTAGTGTAAGTCCTCGTGTTTTTTTGTAATATTTAACACAGACACAAACTCCACGCTGCAGCAAAGGCTTACTATTTATCTAACCCATATTCCATTCACTATAACGAGGACGGTAGCTGTGCTGTACAAACAAAACAACAGCCTGTTGCCGTAATTGGCTATGCTATGCAATTAGTGCAACGAGGCATTCAAACAGATTCTTACCTGCTTAACAGAGGGGAAAAGAGCCAAAGATTGGTCAGAACGAATCGCAGAGGTAAGCTGAACTGTAAAACAGTAAAGAAAGACACAGGAATATTTACTCACGCTTTCAATGCGCAGAGTGTAGAAACAGGACAGCTACACAGACCTTGCTAACTAATACTGAGTTCCCATTTTTTCCTAAATCTGTCTTTGAGCTTGTCTGTCAAACCCTATCTGCTTATTCCCTTGAAATCACGTGTCAGTGTAATTTTGTAACTGTGTCGGACCCTCTTTCTGCCTATACGGTACACATGTAGAGTAGGTGGGGCTGGCAGAGTTGAAAGGTTACACTGTCACATGATTTGAGTGGAATTCTGGCTACTCCAATCGGATTTAGAGAACAATGATAGTGGCACAGAGTAATGACTAGTGCAACAGTAATGGAAATGCATTATGGGAATGCTGGCGTTAATTCAAAGGCAGTCTGGGCCAGCAGACAGGGGTTTGTGAGTTTCAGACTCGCCTTGGAAGCCAGGTGTTCAAAGGTAGCCAGCTCTGGTCCTAATCCAAACAGTCTGGGCATGGGGTTCCTTTCCAGCCTAGAAAAAAAAATAACAAAAAAAAACACAGAACAGGTTTGTAACTGTGCAGTAAGCCACTGCATTTTATCATTTCAGCAGTAAACAGGAACATTGCAACACTGCCCAGAAATAGCTACAGCTCTGTTCCACCAATCTGCTCTGGAATTCCTTCTGGCAGGCACTGCTGCTTAAGAGTGTAAATACGGGACTATAATTTCAATATTTCCCTATATCTGTTGCATGAAGTCTTGTTGCTGGGCTACTGCCTGCGCGTCTTGGGATCCCCGGTGAAGGCCGGTGACTTCGCACAGCCAAGATGCAAACCTGTGTTCCCCTGGCTGGATGACCCCCCCCGACCTGCACACCACCATGTCGTGCTTTTAACTGGGGGAGTGGCCGGGGGAGTCGTTCTGTGGACTGCTCCCCCTTCTCCTCACCTGGACACTGCCGCTGCCAGGATGCCGATGCTCGTCTCACTCGGAGGCATGGAGGAGTGCCCGGTTTCCGTGGAGACGCTCAGCTTCACGCTGCCCTGCCCCTTCTCACTGGTGCCAATGCTGTACCAGACACAGAAACCCATGGGATCAGACAGAGAAAGCGTGGTGTGCATTGCACACACATGCTTGAAATTTCAGGCCTCTTCAGCACAGTGGAGAGGGTTAAACAATTCAATACAAATATTATAAAAGCTGTTTTTTTCCCCTCATTGACTCCTTCAATACACCAGACCTTTAAACAAAACAGCTCCACCCGACACAGCAGTCATGTGGCACCTGGTTTTGCCCTTATAAAATTTTAACACAGTGTTTTTGCATTTAGCATAGTTTACCCTGGTTTGCCAGGTTTATTAACATGCTTTACCAGACCTTGCTATCCTTTACAATGCGTACCTATGTTTTACCATGGCAAACTTTTGTAATATGGGTATGCTATTTTATTATGTTATAGGCATTGAAACTAATTGACTACAGTAGTCTTGCAAGCAAAGCTACTTAGCAGAAAAGAGTTAAAGGTGTAATACCTATAGAACGGCCCAACTAGAAAACGGATAACGCAACAGTTATGTCTTATAGATGTCCCAATACCGTAAAGTCTGAGTTTAGGAATGGAAGGCGGTGGCGCATGCAGGTGAGTGTCCTGCTTAGCAAGAACAACAACAAAAAAGTGTGACTGGGCCCTCTCTGCAGTGTGTTTCTGGGCTCTGGCTTACAGAGCTGCTGGTCCTTGCAAACCCATTATTATCCCGTCCATCACGGCCAAGCCCTCGTCCAATAGGAAGGACAGCTTCACTGCCCTCGACTTCAGGAGGGCAACGATATTCATTGCGCCTTGAAGACCGCTCGCCTGCCAACAAACAAAACACAGCCACTAGCCCAGAGACTGAAATGAAATCAGGAAAGCATATTGCAGCAGATTTGATGTGTCTGGTAGAGCCGTGTGATTAAAGAGCTGCTTTACCTCTTCATCGTGTCCAAACCCAATGTAGAAGGTGCGTCGGGGTCTGTAGCCTCTCTCTAACAGATATTCCAAAGCCTGGAGGATTCCCTTTAAAAACACAACATGCATATGGATTTATTTGGTTAGTTATTTAACCAGGAGATTTACCCATTGAGATTGTGACCTCATTTACAAGGGGGTCCTGGAAAACAATAAAAAGACAATTGCAAAGTACAAACAACACCTTAAAAACATGTGTGGCTCAAACTTAAATCAGCAGCATACAGAGATCAAGGAGCAGAATGAATAAGACACGTATCTATGTGTTAATGTGGACTGAAGGAGAGGCATCTAAGCAATTCCAAAATATGATCTTCATTAGAAAAAGAAAGATCATCAGATTCACAATACCTCCAGCGTGTCACCTCTGCACCAGGAGTTACTTATTTTCCAACTCAAAAAGAAGGACTTTTTTAAAGTTGATGGCAGAAGTGTATTTGCCAGTCTAATACCTCTTACCATGAGGGACTGCTTGTTGTCAATGGTCCCTCGCCCGTAGATGAAGCCGTCGATCTCCTGGGAGGAGAAGGGAGGGGCGTCCCAGCCCTCCTGGCTGGCAGGGACCACGTCGATGTGGGCAAGCAGCATGTAGGGCTGCAGATCCGGCTCCGAGCCTGGCACCGTGAACAGGTGGCTGTAGTTCGCAACCACCTCGTGCTTCACCAGAGCGGAGGAGAAGACTGTAGGAAAGGCTGGCAAAGGAACAGACACACGGGCGTCAGAACTCAAGGGTGCATTGATCACCCAGAACTTAAAGTGCTTGAACCTAACAGAACACTTACCTATCAATTCACTATACAGGTCTCACATGTCTGATATTGCAAACACTTATTTTCATTATAAAACACAACCCTCGGTTTGCTTGCCTTGTCTTCCGGGAAATTCTGTTACACTTAAGACTTTCAAGGTCATTTCACATCAGCAATTTTTACTACTGGCTACAAGGAGTGTCAATCAGGGGAATCAGCTGGTTGGTTACAAACAGGAAAGAAAGCCCTGAATAGTACCAGATGTTATGTTTCAATATGAAAATACATGTTTGCTAAAAACATAGGCTTGTTTAAGAACTACACAGTGAAGACCTAATTAGTGAATGGATATGCAAAGTGAGGGCAAAGTTTTTTTTTTAAACAAAAAAGCTAAATAAAATAAAATAAATCTCTTAGTCTAGTAGAGAGACGTCTGAAATGTCATTTTGCAGAGATTCAGCACCAACCAGTTTACATAAAAAATATATTTCCCTTCTGACGTGGGCTTTACCTTTGAGCAGAAAGCTTCCGAACTCCTCCAGGGCTGTGGTGTTAAACTGAGTTTGCGAGAAAGACACGGTGGGAATTCTGATGGCATCTATAAAGAGAAACGAAGCAGCGTGTGTGGGTTAGCAGATTGAACGGGGCAGAGCACAGGGGTACAGTAAAGACCTGGATTAGTGCACACCTGTTTTAGGCGCAGAGAATTAACAATGGGGGTGACTGCCAATTCAATGATAATGTTTACTGAAAGTGGGGTAAAACGGCCAAGACTGTCCATGCCACACCATTTACAGTTGTCTGACTGATGGCAAACGGGCAAAGATTGCCCCGCCCCACGTTAGTATGAATCTATATAAGATGTACTGCACAAAACCATTGTTCATTAAACATTGAATAATTAAATGCTTTTGATGTATATGGCAGAGACCCTTGGCTGCAAACTCCATATGCATTGGAAAAAGTCATGGAAAACCAATTTTACAAATCTACACAGCGATCGTTGGGTGTGTTGTCGGGACGTGGACTCTAACAATACCTGGGCGAGCCTGGACTTGCGTGCGTTCAGGGGCCAGCTGAATCCCACTTGCTTTACGCAGGAGTTTGAAAGTATGCACACACAGTAAGATTTGTATTTATTTTATAACTGTACCTTTGAATCTGGCAATTAGCTGCTGTCTCTCCAGCTGGCTGATGTGCGGAGGAATCTGCTCCCGTTTTTCCCACGAGGCAAGCTGGAGACCCGCATCGGTATCAAAGGTGAGGGTCCTTATGAGTGCCGTTACCAACAGAAGCAGAAAGATTAACAAGAAACCAATGCCTGCGAATTTTACAAGCCTGAACACTTTGACGTGATTGCAGGTGCTTCTGCTTGTTGTGCTCTTCCTGCCTGTCATTGTAAAAACGTAAACTGCTGTCTGTGCTGTCCCTTGTCACATTACCCAAATGAATGTCACGGACTGTCAGATTGTATGCATTTGTTCCCTGGGGAGTACTTGAATAAACATTGTAATCGTATATGTGCTAAAGGTTTGGTTTTGTTAATCTGGTGCACATGTGATGTGAAGTTTACCGTACTTGCACGCATATAAGCGTAGATATTAGACGGCACAGCGTACCATGCATTTATTAAAATAAAAACACGCTTCAAAATAATTACATGTAATTGATAGATTCAGTACGATTATTTTTTTTCCAGCGCACAGGAAATTATAATCTTGGTTTTCTGGACATACTTGAAAATGTTCTTAAGTCTTAAGAAATACGGTGACATCACTTTCACAGAATTAAGGAAATGGCATTTGTTAAACACTTTGTCCATCACTAAGAAATGAGAAAGCATCACCTTTGTATTAGAAAAAAAAGAAAACAGTAAAAGCAGCACAAAGCATTTATTTTAGTTTTTAACAGTGTTCTTAAATTATACTAATATCCAAAGCTTGTCACATTCCCTCAGCAATGACACCAAATAAAATGTATTTCAAACTAATTGTGCTTCCCTGGCACCCATTTAAATCCATTTTAAAATACAACCCCCCCCCCCCCCCCCCCCCCCAAAAAACAATCTATTGGGGCCTCAGCTCAGCCACTGTTTGTACAGGTCTTTATAAAAGGCAGGGAACGCAAGTCCTCTTCAACTACAGCTTAGCAGTGTTCCGACAGGGAAGGCGTGTGAGAGTGAAGGGGTGGGGCAGTGCAGGTCAAGGCCCCTCCCCCTCCTGCACACTCAATGCCTCCACAGCGCAGCTTGGGCCCTGGTTGACCCCGCCCACCACCAGGAGGCGGTCCTGGAAAATGATGCTGGAGGAGGAGCATCGGGGGGTAGGGAGGGGGGTTAGGAGTTCCCATTTCTTCTTCCCTGGAAGAAAAGCTTCCACAGAGCCCAGCACAGTGGGCTGGTTACCTGGAACGACAGCAGCAAACCAGCAGTCAATCTCTGTGTTTTATATGTTTCAACATTGTCGAGTAACACAGCGGTTTAAAAGCCATGTGTGTTTAACCCTTTCAGTGCCGGATTATTTGTGTTGAGTTGAATAGGAAATTAATTTATATAAAATTCCTTTACTGAGTAACCCTAAGGACTAAACATATTTTTTTACCTGTATTTTGGTAAATGAGAATTTCAAAGGCAGTATTCTAAACCCCACATATTGAAAAATAACTTGTGGGATTGAGTTACCTGTTTGTACTCACTTGTATTGCAACACATATTTTTCTGGCATTTTCTCACTAGATTACAGAACCCTTGGTCACTTTATTTTCTTCCCACAGGCCACGCTGTTAGTTAAGAGAAGGCAGAACGTTGAGGTCCTGCCACAGGGCTGAAAGGGTTAAGGTCTTTCCCAGGCAGAGGCTGTTATGCTTCCTTACCCAGGCCCCCAGCCACGATAACCCTCCCGTGCAGGTAGCCTGATGCAAAGTCAGCACGCTTGGTCTTCATTGAGAGAGAACGCTCAGCCTTGAGCCAGAGTCCTGTGAGAGAGAGAGAAGGGGGGGCTTCTTAGAACAGAAGATTGAGCAGAAGATTGAGCAGAAAGTTCTCATTTTAAAAGGGACTCCTGCATAAATTAAGCAGCGCATAGTCATACCCTTCTGGTAAATAATGTCCTACTGGTTTCAGATGGATAGACAACCTCAAGTAACAACCATAGTAGTACTATAGTACTCAGTAAGTCTGTGACTGTCTTTAGTAGCCTAGGATTAATAGGGTAATAGTAATTTAGGTGCTTTTTTCAAAGGGTTGCTGTCAGCATGTGCCGTACCTTTCTGGATGTCGAAGATGTTGATGTTCTTGGTGAATTTGGGCCGCTGGTGGCCCCCCCCTTGCCGGAGCCCCCCCAGGCAGTACAGTCTCCCCCCCTCATCCAGGACCATGCTGGAGTAGGCCCTCCTGCTGGGGATGCTGGGAAGGGGGGCCCACGAGCGGCTCTCCATGTCAAATGCCTCAAAAGCGGCGACTGAGCGCTTTGACTGGCGTCCCCCTGCAAGCGAGTTCAGAACAAGATCAACACACAAGACAGTCACGGCTTCCACAACCTTTCGACACTACTTACACCTCCTTGGAAGCGAGGAGCGTGTCTGAACTGGATTCCGCAGGCTGAATAAAGAACAGTGTGCAGTGTGAGCTCTGAGTTTCAGGGTGTTGGAGGCACTCACCGAGCACGTAGATCTTGGAGCCCTGGACGAAGGTGGTGGTGTCATAGCGGGGGGTTGGCATGCGTGGCAGGGTCACCCACACGTCCTTGCGGAGGTCATACTGCTGGAGGAGGCTCTGGGGGTACAGGTCGCCCCCCATGCCTCCTGCTGCAATCACCCGGCCGTCTGCAGCGCAGAGACAAAGAACGAAGAACAGTGGAGGCATTGCAAAGAGAGTAGGCAAGATGTCTGCAAGAGTGGACCCATTGTTCTGATAGCATTGCTAATAAGTCTTAATTGCTTAAATTATTTTAAACTGCGTTTCGCCTGCCTGTTTTTTTCATGCATGCATTTTATACATGTCTATCAGAACAGCTTGAAGGAGCATTAGCTCCGGTCCTAATTCTTACCTTTCACAGTCATGGAGATTCCCATAGCTGCCGCCCTCAGAGAGCTCCTCTTCTTCCACTTGCCTTCGTCTGTGTTGTATACCTCTACTGTCTTAAGGGGGCGCTGGTCTAGCCCCATGCCTCCCACCACCACCAGCCGCTTGCCCAAGACGGCTGTGGCTGCCCCTGCCCGGGGTGTGGGCATGGGAGGCAGGCTGATCCACTGGTCCACCTCGGGGCAATACAGCTCCAGGGCACTCCTCGGGTGCCCGCTCTCATCGCACCCCCCCACAACAAACAGCTGCCCCCCCGCCTCCACCAGGGAGTGGTAGACCCGTCCGCTGGGCAGTGGCGCAAGGCTCTGCCAGCGGAACTTATCTGCGCCAGCCACCGTCATTCCACCTGGCTTTCTCTCGTCAACAGCGCAGGCTCCGTTCAGTGCGATTACGCCTGCCGTCCCTTACCATCGCCTCGGACACACCCAGAGTCAAGCCCAGCCTAGTCCACAGCTCTCTCCCTCCTCCTTCTGCAAGGCTCAGAGAGTCCCCTGAAAGGGAGAGAAGAGAATCCGTAAGGAGGAGCAGAATACTTGGATTTAAAGGCTTTTTATCTGTCTGTCGCCAGAAAAACATCCACCACAGACACTGCAAATCTTTACCACGCTAGAAATACTACGACGCCACCCCTGTAGTAGATCCATTACTACAAACCAGCATTACATTGATCTGCAGTAATTTGCAATCAACTCGATGTAGTAAATCAAAGCAATCAAAGGAGGTTGCATTTATATAGTGTCTTTTGTGTAATTAAAAAAGTACCGGTGAAGTACAGGAGTAAAAAATATTTGTATACAAATATGGTCCCAGTTCACACCTCATGATGATATAACACACATATAAACAGCAGAGTTCCTCAGAGTAATTCACCCAAACTGCAGCTAAATTAACAGCACCACAGGCAAGGAAATCAACGAGCATGCACATAAACTAACAGCTCGCCGCATCTGAGGATCCGCCTGCAAGAATGCCAGCTGCTACAGGACCAATGAACCGAAGCCGCGCGTGTGTTCCTGTAATTGGTGGACATTCTAAATTGTTTTTACGCTCCCATCCTGACCTCCTCGAACCTCTTCCGCTCACCTCTCATTATATAGGTCACTGTGAATTTAAACTCAAAGGCTCATGGCACTGACCCTGGCTGCAAGCACATAACTGATTCACCGGTATTGAAATAAGAGTCCTATTGCGTAGCAGTTTCACCCTTTCCAGATTTTGCTACGAGCTTGATTAGCCTCAGTGTATAGGTAACAAGTTCAGGTGTGTCTTGTTAGACTGATAGTAAAACCAGGAAAGGATCAAACTGTTATGCAATGGGAGTTACTTCCATCCCTGGATTCACGTCGTGGAAACATCTTTCCTGAGGCTATGGATCGTGGGACATATACAAGCTGCATATCCCTGTCACATTCAAGCAAGACTGATGGAAGCTGACACCACGTACCCTATACACACTCTGTTGTGTCACATGTGCCAGTCCTTATGGGTCATTCAGCACAGGCGTCCATACCGATTTCTACCTCCCCTACAAAGAATAAGGCGTTAATGGAGGGGTAATATATGCATGTATCCCTCCAGAACAACTGAAACACCTTGCAGTCAAATCTCTGCTGTCCACAGTGGACTAGACCGTTAGCACTGGCAGACATCACAAATTTTATAAACCCTTGATAGCACTGAACGTAATAATTATTTCATCAAAATAACACATGCCTTGGACCCAGCCAACGAAAGAGACAGACGAAGAGAATGAATTAGCCACAGATTCTCCGACGTGTATATGGGTGGGTTTCCATAGCAACAATGGCATATTTTTAGCTGCAAGTCCTAGTGTCTCCTACAGTTTGAATAATGGATTGCAAACATCTTTTTCACATTCAGCAGCACCATCTCTAAATGGCATTCTAGACGGATTGTATCCATCAGAACAGAACCGAATCTGGAATACCTGTCAGTTTGCATTTTCATGAATTCTGCATGTCAAAAAATACCAATGCAAACACACATTTGACCCCAAAACAGTGAAAGTAGTGCTGTACATCCATGCAAGAGCTGAGTAACCCACTTCTATAGCTAAATGATACCTACATGTGTGCATCTTCAACAGCATATGACCCTGTCGGCTCCGAATTCATTGTAAATCATTACAATAGGACTGCTGTGGTTGAGGTTAGCATTAGGAATCGGGAGAGGCCATTTTATTTACTTGTATTATTTACAAGGAATACCAAGCTGATTTCTCTACTTTCTGGGAACACGAATCTCATTGCTATAAACTAGTGCACCTTTTATATACCGGTATATCCATTGGGTATACAGCTGAAAACTTTTTTTTTTCCCTTCCTGGTGGAGTTTTCAGCAGGTGAGAAGATATCCGTTTACCAATTTAGTCGATTTTATTTAAGTTACACAGCGCACAACAAAGTGTACTTTTACATTACCGGAGTCCCCTGCGTATAACAAATGCCTTTGGTATTTCTCAAATTATCCGGGTTTCCAATCGCAACTCTGTAATAAACAGACATGTTTTTTTGTTTGTTTTGTTTTTTACTTTGCTCTTGGCTTCTCCCCCTAATTCTAATACCACATTAAAATTGCAAATCGATCTGAGTCATTTCCATAGCAACAGTGACTGCAGTTCTACTTCAAAATGTCAAGAAGACCGTCATCATCATGAGAGGTAGAGGACAGTTCTGGAATACACACACACATACATACATGCACACATTATTTATACATTTTATATATAACAGCAATTATAGAAGGAGGGGAAAACTATAGGGAAGGATATTATTCAGGGGAAAAAAATCATACATTGTTATTTTAAATAAGGTAAATGTTACTACCAGTGGAATGTTTACTGGCACTAATGCAGCTGATTCCGCTGCTGCTACGCAAAACTAATTCATAATATAAGCACCCATTTCACTTTCTCTAAACTTAGTCAATAAAATAGAAGCATTTTTCTTTCTTCAGTCCTGAGGCAGCAGCCTTTTGGGGAGTTGTTTCTAGCAGTAGAATTTGTACTGGTGATAGGAATCCCCCAAAAAGACTGCAGCCAGTAGATTCTCTAACGGTAGTAAACACTTCGTTTAATAAAATGATAGATACTGGTAATTAAAATGCATGAGTGCCAGTACCATACGGAAATACCATTGCTGTTTATTATGAAAGGCACATGTCCATATGCACTTTAATAAATTAATAAAAGCGCGCGATATATATATATATATATATATATATCTCTCCTACCTGGATTGCTCACGTTATTTACTAATCTCGAGCCAATTATTACCATTTAAAACCAATATTCATATTCCTACAACACTTTGTGAAGTTTTTTTTTTTGTTTGTTTTAAGATATATAAATAATTAAATAAAAACAAAAAACACATACAGCTGGGCTGCGTAATTTAAAAATGTTTAAATAACGCCATACTTACCTTTTCAAGTCAGAGCCGATCTGGTCGTCAGTCTGCATTGACCTAATGTATAAAGCCACATCACAAACCCTTCCCAATATTTCAATGTATCCCACAGCGTGGTGCTTGACTCATCGCTCCAGTTTCTTACCTGCTTTTGTAAGTGAAATAAACAAATTTAAAAAAAAAAAAAGAAAGAAAAGGGAATCCTGAGCGATATAACTGTTTGGCAATGTTACAAACTCCTCTGGCGACTGGATTCGCTCGTCTGTGTTACAGTCTGCACTGTGTAGGGCTGGACTGAACGCTCCGAGTGGACACGGGAAACTCTGGAGGTGCGCCTCTGATCTTTACTCTTCAGATCGAAGCAGTGAAGTCGTCCCTGATAAACAGGGAAATAAGGATGCCTGTCAGAGGACGAGAGGAAAGCGTGCCTGACCACACAGTGACCTGGAAGGTAGAAATCGCAAACCTTATGCAAGCACCTCAGTTGCCTGTAACTCCTAGAACAGGCAATGCTGAATAACCACAACGGGCATATTAAACACGGCCCGTGTGTCAGAGTTGTCTCCCCATTTATTTAGAGCCAAAGGATCGTCATATTAAAAGAGCAGTAGGGTATTGAGAATTTTCATTCAATGCAAAGCGCTTTCATTTACTTGGAATCAAACATTTGTTGTAGCCTTGGTCAGGTACTGTAGAGCAGTCTATAGGACTGCGTTTTCTTACAGCCTCCTACAGCCTAGTAGCCAAAAGTACATTGCAAAACCTAAACCTTTTCTGCCTTTGAATTGATTATGACTGTAGGAAAAATATAATTGAGCTCCATTCCCCATGGCAGGTTCTTAAATAACTGCCAGATAAAAAGTTAAGTGCTTTGTATGCTAATTCCTCTCCAACAAAACTTGTCAGAGGCTTGGAGACAGAAATAGCTTGCCTCTGTTCCTATTCTCTTAAAAAAACACCCACACCTCACCCTTTAAATATAAACCAATTATCACAGTAAGAGAGAAAAAAAGAAGACACGCTACGTATGACAGTGTTGTCAAAGCAAGTACTGTGCTGCTTAGGGATTATATTACAGCTTCCTCTCACGTCACCAGCAGAGGTACATTTGGCAGCTGAAAAAGCTTTGAACTTTCCAGTGTAAAACACGATCAAAATGCACTTCTGAATGTGCTTGGGGCAGAAAGCAGAGTAAGGAATTCAGAACATGACAGAAGTCAGCAAAGGCAAGACCTACAGCTGTGGGCAAAAATGTAGCATCACTGGAATTTTAGGATTGAGCCATAATTATATAACATATAACAACAATTTAGATCTTTTATTTTACATGCATGTTGCAAAAGACTACCAGAAGCCACAATAGTAGTACAGTATTTCATGTTAGATTTCAAAAAGTCATTTTTCAATTTGGCAGTTTTTCGTTAAGTATATGGACAACTACAAAGCAGTATGTAATTCAATGTTTTAACATAACATTATTCAACAGGTTTTATTCTACTTTTTGAAGCAAAATGTGTTAATTCTATAGAGCCACGTAAAACTTTTGGCCATAGCTGTATACGGTGAGGTTCTGAATCAATTAGATCTAGTTTATGGCCCCTTCCTATTTACAGACTTACTGGCAACATGGTTAACCTCAAAAGGTATATCCTACAAGGAAAATAAAACAAAACTAAGAACCGAAAGTCGACCTGTGAACAATGACATTATAATATCCGATTGCATTTTACACTTAAGCCTTGCATACTTCTAAAAACAGGGCTTTCATTAATTCAGCTCATTATCATCTTTATACATAAAACATAGGCTGTGTATTGGTTCAGAATGGACAATACAATGGAGTATTCCAGAAGGTGAGGAGAAATTCAGAGGTGGATTCTGTAATAAATTAAATCTACACACATACTCTTCTGCTTTAAAAGAACTCTGAAGAGAAGGAACTGGTAACTGAGGCAGTAATGCATAACACTTTTGAGTGGACCCATCAAACAAACCAATACCCTTCTCTCTGTTTGACAGCTCGGGATCTCTGGGGACCAGGAGGCAGCAGCAAACATTCTGCCTCAATCTGAAGATTGATGAAAAATAAAAAAAAGCAATTCCTACCGGAGATCCATTCAGCCAGTTAAATGACAACCCCTCCCCCCTTAAAAAACAGGCACAGATTAATTACTAAATAAATCCTTTATTAAACCTTTTCATATTGCATTGGTATATACTATTAAAATAAACACACACATCTGGTTACTGTACAATGACCAAATCTAAAATGCAACACCAGCCTGGAAAAAAATAAATATTAAATGACATATGAGATAGAACGGACGCCTTCCTTAAAATCTATTTCTGAAAACGGAAAAGGGGGAGGCTGTAGATCTCGCAAGACCTTGCATTAAACAGGGTTATTTAGCTGAAAACCAGGCTACACACGGCTAGCCAGTCTCCCTCCGACTTATTCCAGCGCTTACATGGAAAGAATCAATGAGGTGCGAGTCTTAGAACTAACTGACCTTCACCACCTGGCAGATGCGGTACATTTCATTATATCTAGAAACCATCATGAATTGAGAGAGGCAGATACTACTGTGCACACTTCTCCCAACTGAAGCCTATAAAGGCACTTTTACATTAGAACCTCAGACAATTTAGCAGCCGGAACTTGCATCTTATTTGCCAAAAGGCTAGACTGAGTGTAGGGTTTGAAAACAGAATCCCTTGCTTGTCAACTGGCAAGCTTCCAATGGCATCACAAGACTTTAGAGGCTGTAGTAGAAACAGTCATTTCCCTTCCATTACCTCACCCCCGGTTCCAGTTTAAGGTTTCTGTTTTGTATGCCGTTACTCCTGCACAGCGAGGGGTGGCGGCTGAGTGTCCTGGGCTTCCTGCAGGATCTCCTCCCCCTGGCTGGGGTTCTGCAGGAAGCTGCTGAAGGGGTTGTCCTGGTTGGCCTCCATAGAGTGGTAGATGAGGAAGAGGAAGCCAGCGATCACAATGAAGACCGCAATCTGGGCCCAGATAGGAACAAGGTGCCCGGAGACAGACGGCTTCTGGTCTCCCGTGGCTGGCGCTTGAGTGACCAGCTCGCTGTACTTGAACTGGACAGGCCGCCCAGCCGCTCCTTTGATGGGCCTGCGACGCGTGGCACTGGGAATTAAACAAATCAACATACATCATGATACAAAATGATACTTACCTATTCAGAAAATCTTAGTGTGATTAAATAACTGCAATTGGAAGAGCTAGCCAGTGGAGGGCACCAAGTCACTAACTAGCTTCCTGTACTCCCCTAATTAAGCTGCTGCTTCAATTTGCTTGTCTTTTCCGATTACCTTTAATTATTTCTATACCGGCTCATATGATTATTTTTTTATATACTGTAGCATATTTCCACTTTGATAAACTGGTTGCATTTTATTTCAAATTAAACAAAATCAAGGCATTAGCAGCATGTATTGTTCTCCAAAAGGTTTTAAAACACATGGTTAACATACTCAACCAGGCATTAACAATTACTGGAATAGGAAAAAGAAAACACAAATCATATTTGCAAGTGGACAACGCAGAACAAGTTTTGCAATATTTACCACTTAAAAGTATTCTTATTTACTGCTACGGATTCCATTACCCTCACAGTGCCATTTTCAACAATCTCTTAAACCAACAGCTGTCACGTCATTGTAGCTGTAGGACCTGCTCACATCAGTATATTTCTAGAGCAAAGTTCATTACATTTTCCTTCACACACCATATTAATTTCTGAACAGATCGCAACAAACATATGGTATCTGTTCAAATTACTCAAGGATTGAGTAGTTCAATGTGGTTTCTCCACCCCTTCCTCTGTACAGCTTCTTTCTCACATCTCATTATTTTGTCAGAGTACACTTTACGATTATGATTTGCAAATGGATTGGTTTTGAGTGGCTAGGGTTTGTGACCTTCAGTACTAATGCCGTCACAACGCTGATGTATTCGGACAGGGATTCAACAGGTAGGCTTGTAGATATAGATGTCAATTACAGTAAAGCACTTCAAACCCATCTGCAATAACTGCTACCTCTGAAATCCCTGGCTGGAGAGCTTTCCTTACCTGATGCCTGTCGGAGTGCGCGCTTCATCTGGGAACATTTCCTCCAACACATCCTCCTTCTCCGACTTGCTGCTGCTGCCATCCACCTGGAGAGAAAAAAAAGATCAGTCAAAGAGCCCTTGTGGAGCAAACTGAAAAGACAAAAGATGTGAAGAGTGCTTCCACGACCCCAAGAGATAGAGAAAATATTGCTGCTGTGCAGTTGAAAAAGGTTAGGAGGTGAACTGTTTTATTGTCTACCTGCGAAAAGCAATTCAAATCAAGTTGTACTGTAGATCCACCTCCAGATAGACACCAAGGTCTGAGGTGCCACAATTCAGCATGTACAGTAAGTGGACAACAGAGCAGAAAGATGCAGAACAAGAATCAGTGTGTATACCTTCCCCACCACCGTCACCATCACGCAAGTGACGAAGCCCTAATAAACAGCTGCCTTATTTTTCAGTGTGAAATGAGATACCATGGGAGTGTTAGTTGGTGTTCTGTATGTCATGGTGTTCTTGTCCATCATTATCTGTCCCTGGCAAAAAAATTAACAAGAACATTAGAACAGTATTACATTGCTTTATAAAATAACATATTTTCCTAATATACTAAAAATGTATTTATACTTATTTATTTATACACCAAGAAACTCAAAATCAGTTGCCATAAAACAATGAAGTAAAAACACAAACGGTAATCTGCAGTATATACTTCACTGTGCAATTAACAGCCATTTAAAACAGCGATTACATTAACTTCACAGAATTTGCTTAAATTAACAGCACAGGAATAACATGGCATTTACAGCAGTTAACAGAATCCTTATTGATTGGGTCTGAAACTTTTAGTCTATGATCAGAAACACTTGGGATTGGTTAAGCAACCTCACAGACCACCACGTGTCATTTCAAAGGGGAAACAGAGTGAAGTCAAGTAATCAGATTTTCACACCTCCTGCTTCTATGTGCACAGATCTGTGTTAATGTCAACTACGCAACATTACCAGAATATGAAAGACACTCTCATCACCTTCCCCTTCATGTTGCCGGTACTGGCACGCCTCCCGGAGCCCATGCTCCCCCTTCTCAAGGGAATGGGGCTTGGTATAACGGGCACAGGAGAAGTGATGTGCCTGGGGATTGGTGTATCAGCAGATCTAACAGCCCCAGGGAATGGGGAAGCAGGAGACGCAACAGCCCCCAGGGTTGGGGTAACATGGGATCTGTTTGAGAGCTGCATCATAGTAGAAAAACACAGTCATCATCTTATATGACATAGTTCTACAGTATAGATTACCTCTTCAACACTGCAGCTATTTAGTTTGCACCAGTGACAATGTACCTGCAGCTCAAGTCTAACTGATCTCTCTCTAGCTGACTAGGTTATTTGTTTATTAAGCTAACGTTTTTGCTTTCACTGCATTTTAACTGCTTAGCAAAATCCAAGTCTAGATTGGTGAATATGTTGCTGAATGTAAAGCTGCATTAGATCTTTCATTGCCCTAACCCTAACCCTGAAGCAAAACCTTTTCTGCTACACTTACAAAACATTTAAATGGGGCTATCCTGGAGAAATGTGAAAACACAGAGGTCTGTTTTTTTTTTTTTTTTTTTTTTAAAATCAGGTCTGGTAACAAACTGCAATAAAAATGATCAATATTCCAGTCACTTTCCTCATCCACCATCTTGGCAATACTAAACGAGACGCCTGTGCCTGCAGAATCCCTGGTTGCTTTACTGCCCTCCAGAGACATATAGAGCGGCTTCACCTAAAGCGAGAACAACATGTTGACCGAGAAAGATACGCGAGTGGGTAAATACTGAGAAGACCAAGAACTGTTTGTACAGCATAGGCTCATTGGCTCCCACAGTAGATCAAGTAGTGAAAGTATTGTACAAATTTACACAGTATCTAAACCCAACACTTTGACCTTCACACACTTTATCCAGTAACCAATCATTCTCCAAACATTTGTTTTAAAATTACATAATCATCATCATTTGGAGACTGCCAGGTTAATGATGGGAATATTACCAAGACTTAAAACAAGTCACTGCTAAATGGCGCCCCTTTTCTGAAGGTTACAGTAATGTGTGTGGGTGGTCATAATTGCTGAATTTATATGGAAGGAGACAGACATAGAAACTCATATTGAAGTGCTATTGAAACCACACTGCTCAGTACTCCGTGTTCCAGAGAGAAACTAAAGAGGAGGGTGCCGTGATCAGAAGTATTCAAACTCAAACCATCATCACCATTTTCTTGCTTACAGAAGGCATACTCTGAAACAACCGTCATTTCAACTGACTCACATTTAAAAGACTGCAAATTCAATTCAGTAAACTCAATACCTGAGCCAGGAACAAGCAAAGGGTTAAGCTGGAGCATTCAATGAAAAGAGATCAGTACCGAGATGTTACAGAAAACTAATTATGGGGTCTTGAAAATCCATCACACTCGACACAGAAAACTCATTATGTTGAGGTTTCTAAATCCTGCAAATTCAATGCAGTGTAGTGTAGTGAAAGGTCAAAAGCATTAAGACAGTTTGGAGTCAGGAAATTAAATATCAAAACTCTGATAAGAAAGCGAATTCAATAAAGACAAGAAGCTGATGATGGGAGTTCTGGCAATGAAAGGGAACTTGGTAAGACGGCCATCAGGGTTGGAGTCAATTCAAAGTCCTTTAAAAGGAATTATTTGAAAAGGCTTGGAATTGGAATATATTCAGAGCATGGGAAGTGGAATTGACTCCAACCCTGACAGCCATTACCAGTGTTCAAGTGCATTCCACCCATTCAGTGTACTGTGAGTGCAGTACCCTGACACCATGTGCTCTGAACTCTACCGCTGGTGTGTTCTGCACTGCAGCGAAGGTATTCCTCATTAGAGGACTCGAGGCAGTATCAGCAACACTGTGATTTGCTGCAGGCGGCGGGTACCCGGTGCTAGGAATTTTCCTGGGCACAGGAACGCTCACAGACAGCACTGGCGGCAGCCTGGCCACCTGCAGAAGGAACAGCTTTGTTTAACTGAATACAAATTAGAAATACACAAACATTATCCTGTTCACACAAATATGTGCCTGTGGTGTCTGATAAGCTCCCAAAGTAGTGTCAGTTTTTACCATCGAACAAGGGGCGAAGCACTGAGGGAAGTAGGTTGCCTGTTTTTCATGAAGTTTTCTTACCTGTTAATGTAAAAGAAAATTAAAGTAGGAAATTAACCTGTAGTGCTCAACTGAAAAACCCTTTTCTCTCTTTCTCGCTCTACCCCGTGCCAGGACCTTAGTCTTACAATGCTGCAGACCTCCACACATACCAACCCCCCTCACCCTTTCCCAGCCTCACAATAATAAACATTACTCAATTGCCACAAGATGGCACTGCTGCTAAAGAACCATTTCCAAATCGGCTCTTAGTGTACGCTATCTAGCATTTAAAAGAAACAGAAAAGGACACAGTAGCACAGAAGTAAAAGCTCAGGCTATTAGAGATGTGTGCACCTTGATTTACAAAGCTTAGCAAAGAAGCAGCACATGATACATTGTGCATAGACACAACACACATTCAGTGCACTTACAGGTGTCATCTAACGTGTCATTGTTCTGTAGCACACTCCAAAGCAGCATTGCAAAAATGCCTCCTGACTTATACACACAGACACACTCCACAGTATGAAACAGTGAATCCTGGAAAGGCTCTTGCTATGCAATGGGAGATGGATGCCTGTATGTGCCCCACCCCAGTGATCAGTATCACTCACCCCACTGTGATCGAGTTGGGCTGGGCTCTGTCCCACTTCTACTGTGACTTTCTTCCTCTCCTGCTCATATCGTGATGCTGAAGGAACACAGGAACACTTCAAGTTCTGACTATTAGGCTAGAAATTTAGTAGCTTGCAGTCCTTTAATTAGCGGAGAAGCTAAATGACCGCTGGGAGGTGAAGAGGAGAGTTACCTCGCTCGTCTTCCTCGCTGTCAGAGTACCGCCCCACATCGCCAGTGCCGTTCTGCTTGACCGCCGGCACTGCTGAACCTGAGCCGATGAGCTTGAGCAGCTTCTTCTCATAAACGGGCCTTGTGGAACCTGTCACAGAAGATGATCCTTAGAATACCAGGGTCCACCCAAACCTAACACTGAAAAGGCACACTAAGATTCAAACAAGAGCGGTACGTATAGTAAATAATTGAAACAGGCTAAAACAGGATGCTTTCGACAACTAATGTACATTACAGGCATTAGGACATTTAAAAGTAAAACCATTACTTTTGAGAGGAGCCCAATGAAGTTTGGGCAAAATGAAAGCTTATGAGGGAGGGCCAAAACTAATCTATCCCTCATTCTGTTGAGGTGAAACAGCCTAGGGAACAATCAACAAACGATTTAAATGGAACCTCCATCTGTCATTACAAACAAGACCAAATGCCTCCGTCACACCTCCAATTCTAAAGTGTTTCACTGCGACACAAGACCATACTACAGTAGATGTGTGTATGTGCGTGTACCCTTCCTCTTACCTACAATGGGCCCAGGCTTGACTCCGTACTTTATAAGCTGTGTCTTCAACTCCTTGTCAGTCAGCTGGCTGATGTCCATCATTTCTATACAGCTTTTGTCCTCGTCTTTGAGTGCTGCCTCCTGCTGGAGAGGTGAGGCAAGTCAGCACAGTTCAAACTATTCATGATCCTCGAACTGAATTTGTTTTGTGGTCAATCTATCCTACATGATGATATTGCCAGATCAGTGGGGCATGATAGGCATATTCTTGGCTATGACTCAACTGAAGCAGAAGCACTGGCATGCAGCATGAAGAAGGGGTCAAGCAGAGGGCACAAAGCAAGCTGTTCCAACACGTGTGCATACACTGCACGGTACATACGCCAGTACTCTGCACAGGACTAGAAGTTAACTTAAGGCAGTAGTGAGGATTTGCTACAAAAAATTATTTAAAAAAATAAAATAAAAACCTACCTACTATTTTAAATATACGGAATATCCCAAACTATAGGCCTATATTTAAATCAGATAGTATTTATTGAAACCACCTTGTGCTCAACTAAGTAATGGAACTAATGCAATTCCTTGTCGAAATGTACTTTGTTTCATCCTGAAGTTCTACGAAAATGCAACCATATCTGTCATCTAAAGCACGGATATGCCATCAGTATGGTTAACCAGGTTATGTTTCATCGGTGCAAATTAAGCGGTACGAAATGATCCTCTTATCTGTCTTTAGTTGTTGACCAAGATTTCGGTAAAAAAAATCACACACACCTATAAAGCGATAAAAAAAAAAAAAGTAACGTGTGCATTGCATGACCTTATAAATTATAAGGTTTCAACCACAACCAAGCGGTTTGAAAATGAAAGAATTCCAGCACGGCACATTAAAGAAATCAACCAAGTAATAACAGAATAAGGGGTATCAACATTAGTATGTGTGTAAATTACAGTTTGACGGTGCAGTGTGTGTGCATATATGTATGTGTGTGTGTGTGTGTATATATATATATAAAATATAGGTAGCGATTATAAAAAGGAAACAGATAGATAAACAAATGCACCTCAAGAGTGTATTTCATCTTATTCATATTGATAAAACAAGGAAGTCATAACATTATAGCTATTTGAGCTTGTTTTTTTCGTAGTTGGATTTTGATAAAGTAATAATTATCTACCTATTATATGTTCATTTTTAGCGTGGGTGAAACCAGGCTAAACATTATAACACAACCAGAGCTCACATTCTCCATGACAGATTAAATTAGCATTTTATAGACACTGAATAAACTTAATATCCTGTTAGGTCACTGCCTGTTATCTTATAGACATCACAATGTTTTTACAGTTTAATTTTACTTTTGGTCTATAAAATAAACTTCATACCTTGAAATTATATCCACGTTGTGATTTGTGACAGTATTTGTACTCCACTGTCCTACACGGTTTGCATTGTGGGCCTCACATATCTACATGGGACGGATCAAACCTCAGTCAACTACATCGGGAAGCTCTATTAGCAATGGTTTCCCGCTTTATGAATGATAATGTACTGGTTTAAAAAACTAGTACCTGCAAGTATGAACATGTTCACTCAGGGTCGGTCATATAAACTGCAGTGTAAGGGATCAGGTAAAAGCTACTGCATAAAAACAATAGTAGCAAATGAAGCAAAATGCTGCTAAATATACATTAACTTTAAGCCTTGGCACAGCATGGCTGTGAACTTTAGATCTGACCTTATGGAAGCTATCAGTTACTACTGGATTCCAACAGCTGCTGCCATGCTTAAAGCTACCATGTACGACTTCAGCTCTTCAGAGGGGGAGCTGATCTGCATAACCAGTGAGGGAAGACCCGTGGTTTGAAAGCTCCCATGGCACAGCAGTTTGAGCGATTCCAGCTTTTACTGTGAAATGATTACACACCTGAGCATCATTACACAGCTTTTGCATAGGCATCTTACAATTTAGACTCACAGAAAAAACCTGGAATAGCTCCAACGGCTAACTCAAGGGTAGTCTTAAATGATTCCCTAAATAAATACTTTTCTACCAAAAGACCTTTCTCTATTGAAGCGCTCAAAGATTAAGGGGATTTTTACAGGAGAAAAGGCTTCCGTACATCATACTTTAGGCTTCTTGACATCTAGATTGAATATTTAGTGTCCCAAAAGCTAGTTGAAGCTACAGGGGGGCAAAGCTTCTGCACTACAGCTTGCACACAGACGGGAAATAACGGAACTCTTTTGATACGAGGGTAATATGCCTTCACAAACGTTCTGGAATACGCGTCACACAAACGATGGCCTGCGTTTTGGTTTGCCATATGGTATAAGATTCCATCGAAGCTTTGCCTTTTCAATATACCTATAGAAGAGCCTGGACTGGCAAACTGCTGCAGGAAACAAAGCCACACACCATGCATGCTTGATCAACTGGGCGGCATTTCTTTGAGGAAGGTGAGCTACAGAAGCAGCACAGTGCTTCGGTGTATTCAGCAGGGTTATCAGTCTGAGCAGCTGCAGAAACCTGAGAAAGACAGAGCAATCTGTCTAGAAGGAGCCCGACTGGAAACAGAAAGTAGCCTGGCCTTTCATTCTAGGGCAGATACAATAAAAATCGATTTTTTATTAGGGTGCAAGGGACTGCTGACTACAGCCACTTTTAGTGTTTTTCCTGTTGCCTCCAGTGCAATGTAGAATTATCTTGCACAACATACAGCCTGAGCCTATACTGCATTAGTATAAGAGTATTTTTTTTGGCCTGCTTTCTCATTCCGAATACCGGATCGGATTCCTACTCCAGCTCAAGAGGTTGACTGATCTTTGCTACCCTGAATCTGCATGCTTTCCTGCCTTCCAGTCCTCAGCTTTAGCTGCTTGAGAACACTTCCACCCATCCCCCATGACTTCTCAGACCTGGGAGACCCGATCCCCGTCTCTAACTGCATGGCTCCGCCTCTCTGCATTTCAACAACTGGACAGAACTACCTTCATGACCGTATGCAGTCCCTTCATAAGCTTCAACACTTTTCAAAAGTTTATTCTGCAGCCGAACTCTTACACTTAGCAGCGCTTTCCTAGAAGTTCATGTTAGAGAAAGAGCCTGTATCTAGTTAGAACTCCATGCTGGTTAGAATTCTGCATGGTAAAGGAAAATTAAAAGACTGTATACAGCGAAACTCACACTGTCACCTTGGTGCACAGGCTCAAACGCCTCCTCTTCATCGCTGGAGAAGTCAGCTACATTTTGATTGGTAACGTGTTTCAAATAGAGCTGGAGGTAAACCTCCTTCTTGCTCTCGCTCAAAGGCAGAGCCACGTTGTTGGCGATCAACTCCGATTTCAGCCTCTCCTTAGAGAAAAGGGCAGGATCCTCCAAAAACACAGGCATTTCCTTTCCAACTGTGGCTCAAACCCAAATCAAGAAAGCAGTGTGCCAGGTACAGAGCCTGCACCACTATAGTGCAGCCCGTGTTGTGTTCTGATCTACTTAACACTCAAACTGTAATGCAAACTGATGAACAGCAGGGCCAACAGCTGAGCACGAGGGAATCCATACTAACACACACACACACAGGGAGGGGGACTTTTTTAAAGGGACAGTGTATACTACGGGTGTGACTTTAAAATGTTTTTAGCAATATAATCAGTTTCTGAACCTTAATTGAACTTTCAGAATTTTCAATGTCTAGGTGGCATCTCTTGAACTGTCCCGACATGAACTGGCAAGAGCACCCAGTTCAGTGAGTCAACTGCACAGAGATACCAAACAACCTTTACTGGCTGCCAGTTTTCAAACTCATCTATGCGGTGGCACTGCTTCTTTCACCACACAGCAAGGTTCACCCCTTCTCACCCTGGAGAAGTACAGCAATGTGCCGACACATCGTTCACACTGGGGACATGATGACACACACGATCATGCTTTATTCCTAAACCACAAACTTGCATTGAGTCATCCCCAGCCAGAGACCAGGGCGACCTTTCCTGAGGGTACTCCCACCTGCTTTACATAACCAAAAACAAGAAAGGTGCATTTCAGTAACCAAATTTCTTAACAAATTAGTGTTTTTATCAGAGACCAGCCAACAGTCCTGTTTGTGCACAATCCAAGGTACACTGAAACCCAAGTGTTGAGGAATAAAACAAAAACCAACACATTATAAAGATTTTTTAAAAACTATTTTAGTCTTCCTTTTATATCCTTTACACTGTAATCTTTATTTGGACACGTGTTTATAATGTGTTAAATAAGATTTTTAAAATGAATTAATTGTGGATAACGAAAATACTTTCAACCTTGGTCGGCGTTGCACCTTTTCTCTCACGGTGGCAAGTGCATTGATTACATGTACAAACACTGTACAATGACTGCTGACTTGCAGAATCAATTGTTTTGTGACTTTGCAAACAGCTCTGCAACAATAGCCGGACAGTGGACATGATAAAATAGAATAAAGTAGACCCCCCCCATAAAAAAAAACAAACAAACAAACAAACCAAAAACACTGCTCGCCATTTTATTAGAAACTATTCAAACGCTGTTTGCATTATCCGCTAGAAAACTGTCATCCAGGTGAAAAAGATTATTGCGAACTAACGGCGTTGCATTTTCCTACATGTAATATTATTATTATTCCCTTTTTTATTTATTGTTTTAACGTTTTATTGGAACCTAGAACGCTGCTACACCAAACAAACACGTCTGATGTGATGCGGCATCCCGGCAAATTCAAATCTGTTGATTTGAAATGGTGTAAAAGACAAACGACAATTTGTTTTGTTTTTTTTAAACATTTAAACAACTGTTTTGAAAATTACGCTTTTATGTTTATTATTATTATTATTATTATGATTATGATTGTAGTCGACTTATAAATAAAACAATATTAAAGCACATTTCACTTAAATTTCTAAGTAGGCATAATTTCTGTTTGTTCAGGTTACAACTTCTGTTTGTTCAGTTAAGAACATAAGAACATAAGAACATAAGAAAGTTTACAAACGAGAGGAGGCCATTCGGCCCATCTTGCTCGTTTGGTTGTTAGTAGCTTATTGATCCCAAAATCTCATCAAGCAGCTTCTTGAAGGATCCCAGGGTGTCAGCTTCAACAACATTACTGGGGAGTTGATTCCAGACCCTCACAATTCTCTGTTCAACAAACGCCCAAAAACATGTACATCAAATCTTACCTTTTTACCGTTTCTTGTTGGTTTATATATTAAAATCAAAGACAGGGCTGTGACAATATATTAGACTGTGCTAATTAGGGTATCTGTTATTTAATTTATAAAAACACATCGTCTAGTTTTCTTCTCTATCTTCTTGCGTTTCAAACTGACAAAAAAGATTTGAACTCCATGGGTGTTACCACTTAAAAACAAAAAGGGGGGATTATATATTTATATTACAAAGTTTATGTTTTCATAACAAACAGTATAGCTCAGTGATGAAGACTTCTTCTACACTTTTATATTTACACAACGTGAAATTGATTGCGAAAAACGTGTACTATTTTAATGCGTTTGTTCACAGAGCCACCCCTCCTTTTTGAATGGTGCTGCCCGCCCTTGCCGCCGCCGCCGCCGCCGCCATTAAAAACGTTGTTATTTTTCTCATCATCACTTGTGCAGATTCAGCGAGGTTTCAAATTGCACCCGTTGATTGCAGTGGAAGTCCACTTAACGTTTCTTGTTGGGTTGTTTGTAACTAGAACAGATTCGTTGTTTACTACATTGAAATGTCCGCAGGACAAGCACAGAATAGGCAGCACGAAACATGGTCACTAGGTGACTTTGCATGATCTTATCCCAGTGCTTACACCATTGGATAACTGTGGTTTGTACCACACTTCATCGTGCATTTCTGGCATTATCCATGCTCCCCTTTGCTTTACCATTATTTTACCATGATTGGGTGTTTAAGTGAATGGTGCTTACTAAAACAGTATGGATTTACTGCAGTAGAGGGCCTTCTTCATTCACTCCCATCCAATTGCAATCTTCAGGGTCTCGGTGGTCTGTAACACACAAACACTCTTTGCTGAAGCAGTCTTGTGCTGGCTGGGAATTTACGCCCTAGCGGGGGCCCCACCTCAAGCAGGATCCTGCACTTAGTGCATGAAGTTGTTATAGAGACCTAAAATTAGATTCAAATTCTGGAGCAGCAGCAAATCGTTTGCATTGGTTGGCTTTATCACCTAACCTCCCCCCCTTCCAACACACACAACCCCCTTAATAACCTCAATGCATATATAAGGGCAAACTGCTTGTGAAGATTTCAAGTGTTCTTCATGCATCCTGGAAAAGAGACATTAGCAGTTATTGTATGAAATAGCAAACTGTGATTGCTTCTGAATATGTAGGTGAAGGACACTCCTTGAACCTGGTTTATTACACCCTGAAACAAAGGAGGCTGTAGTGTTCTGAGAGGAATACCAGGAACTGACCAAGAACAGTCTTGGCAAGCAAGAATCCATTGCATTAGGTATCGTAAATTAGTGTTGTCTTTCAGCCATGCTTTATTGAAGGTCTGTTATTAGCTAATAATGGAACGGCATATCTCCATATAAAACAATGGGAGAGCAGGGTCTGGTTGTTGTGTGTTATATTTGAGCATTGTAATAAAAAAAAACAAACAGACCAGTCCACTTACACAAAAGTATCTTTATTGACTGCTTCCTTGAAACACTAAGCAAGTTCAGTAGTTCACAGGTACACCTGGTGCATTGCAAGAAAAGGCTGAGATGTAAAACGGAAACAAAATCAGACTGTTCATCCCTAAAATAAACATGTATGTCAGTATTTTACTCAGCATGAAGAAACAATGACACTACTGCTCAGAATAATATCCACACTCATTTTTATTAAACTTGAGATTCAATCCCAGTTGGTTAATGCAGGGTCACATGACGCAAAATAATTTGGGTTGTTTCTCTAAAAAAGCTATAGCTATAGTTGAGTGGACTCCATGCGACAATAAACAAAACGGCGGGCCAGCCACATCACAGATTCCTGTGGATGAATAATTTTTCATAAAAGTTTAATAAATAAGAGTTTAATAAACTGATATTGATTGTGGCGTTCCTCTTATAGTAGACAACACCACTTGGGTTGACAGAATGACACACAGTGGGCAACAATTCAAAGGGTTTTTCCAGTATAAACCTCCGCTCCAGTCAGTACTTGGATGGAATATGTTAGTTTGTGTTTACTGTTTTGATCTAAGCTATAAAGGGGACATTTTCTCGGTGGGTTTTTTCTTTTGCTTTGGCTGCTTAGCTTGGGTTTCAAGCAGTGGCAGAAAAAAAGGATGATGGCGTCAAGATCCCAGCAGCAGTAGAATCATATCATTAATTCAGACTGACAACACTGTATTATTATTATTATTATTATTATTATTATTATTATTATTATTATTATTATTATTATTATTTAAGGCGACTTACAGGTGTTACAGGGGAGTACAGGGTTGCATTGCAATATTTAAATACTGTATAGTTTACAGTAAGTGCAAATAATATACTACTAAAATGCTAAATGAAATAGGATGCAACAAGTTGAGCATTACAAGAGAATATATCTACAATGACACTATAGTGCTTTAGCTGAGGATTCAGTGAAGTGGTGTGTAGATCAGGGCAGACCAGTGCATAGTAAGAGATCTACAAGTGCAGTCTAAACAGGTTTACCCCAGTTTGGCTGTTAAACGCATTTTCTCCACTAATCAACAGAGAAAAGATGACAGTAACACATCATGGTTTATTGTAATATACTTAACTGTTACACATTCTCAGCGCGCGTTTGAAAATGGACTGTATACAAAATTGATATAGCATTTTGATTTCAAGACCACGTCGCTAACATACTTTGCATAAAAGATTTTCGGAACAAAGTTGTTGCCGCAGGAAAAAGCAGACAAAAAAAAATCAAGCAACCTATATAGACTTAATTCGCCAAACTTAAACAGACGATGAACAAAGTAACGATATACCGAGCAGGCCTCTGGGTTTGCAGTGTCTTCTGGGAATAGTAGTTTATCTGGTACAGGCTGAAAGGTGTTTCCAATCAGCAGAACTCCCGCAGTCAACAACATGCTGCTCAAGATTTTAAATTTGTTCTACCGTTGTGATGGAATTTTTTTTATTTATTTGTTTTTTTTTACTGGTCACTTTTAAAAATCTCCTTCAGAAAACTGAATACGAATACGATTGCCATTATTCAACACTTCACTCATAATCAAGCATGCAGCTGTGCCTCAGCAGGGGTGGGAGGTTATGAGCTGCTGCTCCAATTAAAACCAGGGCTCAGACTACGCCACCGGTCATTGCCAGTGCTGTGGACAATGCTGCTGTTAATATAGGGTTTGGTTAAATATATAAACTATATATATCATTTTTAATTTTTTTTTTCATTTTGAGATTTTGAGAGGCATTGCTTCCCTTGAAACCATTAGAGGAATGATGCAAATGAGGCACATAAATGGATATAATAGGCTAGATGCGGAGAGACAGGGTGGCTTTTTAAAGATTAAGTGAAATGTAAACAGTGCAAATTAGGCAGGGGTGCAATGCATAACTGGGTTGATTTCAAAGGGAAACAGGTTTGTCTTTTGCCCTGGCTCACTTAGATTCAATTGAAATATATTGAAGATATCAATCACTGTCAATCTCAACGCAAAGACACTCACAGCAGGCCAGCCTTATTGCAGTTTCAGACTAATATAGTGATACAACAATATACTGCATACGGACAGAACAAACTCTGCAATATATATTTATTCAAACAAGGTGTTGTTTTTCTTGTATACCTGGTAAAGTTTATACCTCCAGTATAAGGCTGCTGCTATAGATTGCAATAATCTTTCTAAGTATAATATTAAAGCTAGTATACAATTCATTCTAACTATAAAGCCCTGTAATGTACTGTACTCTCCTATAGGGCACTGCACTAGCCTATACAGACCATGTACTTATTAAGGTTCTCTGCTGTGATACTGTTGTGCACAGAACCCCTATACTATTCTCGTCTAAAGGCATTACAATAATGCTAATCAGTTTATTGTGCAGTCTTTAGCCTGTGGGCCCCAGGTGGCCCCTCAAGGGCCAACCTGCAGGTTCTTGAATTAGGTAATGCAAATAAGTATGTTGTTTTTTTTTGGGGGGGGTGGGATAATTGTAAAAATCTGGTTAGCTTATAAACAGGTTCAAGATGATTAGACACGTGCTGATTCAGAAACCTGGTGCCATAAATTTGCAGTTGGAGACATGCAGGAAAGCTGATCCTGAGATATTTAAAAGTAACCTTTGTAAAATGAACATGGAAGATCTTTCAGGACCTTGCCAATTGAAAATAAGCTGACATGTAATCGAAAATTCGCAAGGCATCACATGGCCACAAGGATGTGCTGTGCGCAAAGGTAAAATAGGTTATATAACATTTAAAACCGATTCTAACTGGAGAATTGGTCATTTGAGCACCTTTCATGCACATTCATATTAAATCTAAGTATTAATATTACGCTATAAAACAAAAGAAAGCTGACATCGATCACCGTTTAAATGGAGAAGACAGGAATTGTTTTTGGAAAGCGTGCAATAATGCTGGATCCACAGACAGAACTTTTTTTACAGTCCAACGTGAATGTGAAGTACAGTGCTGTCTTACATTGCGAATCCAGCACAAATGGCCGTGGACCAATATCGTCAGACTCCACTCACACTATAATAAAAACGTGATTGTGAATGAAGGGTGTTAGATTGACGTTACAAACACACACAGATACACACACACACACACACACACACACGCACGCGCACGTTTGTATTGCTAGCTATCTGTGACATTAAGTCTACTCCCGCAATGCTGTCATTTCAGATCAGTCTGGTTGTCTTCCCAATATGTTTTTCTTTGTGTGTGTGTGTGTGTGTTTTTTTTTTTTTATCTTTCTTTAGTTTGATCATACTGTTTAAAAGAATGGGATTTTGACACATATCCAGCATTGTGTGGGACTGTCTTTAAAAGTAAATAATTGAATGCTTAACCAGAGCTTGCATTGAATCAATTAAATAGACCCCAGTATTGGAATAACTGAACTGCTAAAGGACAATGGCAATGCTGTACAGACACTAACATATTATTTTAAAACTCCAGACCTTTATCCTGTGTGCTTAAGCACAGTGATCCCTAACCCCAGTCCAGAGGAACCACTAGCAAACTGCAGCTTTCAACCAGGACTTGTATTAGTTTGTTCAGTCATGCATTTCATTAGGTACTTTCCTTTGCAGATAAAATTGCCTGCATTCTGCATGAACCGTCAGCTTGAAGAATAATTTGTTTTATTGCCCTTATAAAGGTTTTCCATGGTAAACGTTACACCATATTTTTTGTCTTTTACCATCCTTCCCTGCATCTTCGTGCTTTTGCTGTTGTACACAATACCACAGAGAACCTTTATAAGCGGTATGTTTTATATGAAATCATATATCACAATGTACACACAGTATAGGCATAATGTTGAGGCTTTGTTAAATGAGTGAATTCAAGCTTTGAACAGATCCTGGAAATAAATGTGTTCAATTATAATTATATCACTATAGAGTACTTCTACTCGAAGACATTAGCCAAAAACACAAGACAACTTTCCAGGGTTTTTCTGGCACCTTTAAAAGCAGCTATATTTGAGATTCTCAAACCACGAATTATGACTTTTATCACTTGATCTTTGCTTGTCCTATGAATGGCAACACCAGCAAATTCGTTTAAAAGTAGCAGGAACAAGCTGCCTGTTCTTCACTGGCCTTGCATTTATTATGGCTTCAAGTTATGCCCATGAAACATGAGGCAACTTTTGGGCATGGTGCTTCTACATACTTACGAAGCACCTTGTTGTAGGCGACCACTTGCTTTAAAATGTCCCAGAAAAAGTTTTGTAAAAATTGCCTGGCATATGAGCTTTAGGGTTACCACCTCCGAGGCACAAAAACTGGGACATCTGAACAGAACGGTTTTAAAAGTTTAAACTGTCTAGAAATCCTACAGCCATCCAATAGGTAACACTGATAACATTACAATTGTAGTATTGACAACCAATTAATATAGTGCATCTATTGCAGCAATGATATAAGATCTTGATTGATCTAACTTACAGTACTGGCATTGCTGTAGTATATCTATATGGAAGTATAAGATTAAAAACGGGATCATTTTAAAAACCAGGAACTCTTAGTGTCCTGGGAAGGCATATTGAAATCCTGGGGTGCCTTCCAGAAAACCAGAACTATGCAGGGAAGACAGGGATAGGTGGCAACCCTAATGGGCTTTGGTTAGTGGTTTCCCCGAGCACTAGGATTTGAAATCACTGTGGTAACAAACCTGGTGACCTCACCTTGGAGGTTACAAACCCCTCCCTCACTGCCCCTGGGTGATCGCAGTGCACTGAGCTCTCTGTTGAGCAGTCACTGGAGGGCAGTGTGGTTTGAGTTGACAGCAGGGTGGGGCAGGGAGAGCTCAGTGGCACCCCCAGCAGGTGCGCGTGGCTCAGTCACACCACCGTCTCCTGCTCACGTTGCCGCTCTTGTTTTTTTTTCCGCTTCCTGTTGCAGAAGCTGTGCAGGCCGCAGAAGCAGGCGAAAGTGAACCCGGACATCGCCCGCTGCTGCTGCCAGGGAGGTCACACCTGCAGAGAGACAAGAGACGGGTCAGCTTAGCCACGCAACATCTGGACAGCATCTGACACAAGCGCTCCCTCCCTCCCTTCCTCCAGCTATCACTCCCTAAGGGAAAGGGTGCTCCCTCCAGTCCAGGGCAGGCATGAGGCATGGAGACTGATCTGCTCCCTCCCTCAGCCCCCTAAGAGAAAGGGTGCTCCCTCCAGTCCAGGGCAGGCTTGAGGCATGGAGACTGAACTGCTCACTCACCCCCTAAGAGAAAGGGTGCACAGGCAGTGGTAAGATATATCCAGTCCAGGGAAGGTGAAGATATCTTACCACTGCCTGTACACAGTGATGAGTTTGGCCTCCAAGCACAAAAACACAACGAAAAGTCTGTGTGTGAGTTTTTTTCTCTCTATTGATTATAGGCTGCAGCTGAGCTTTGCCCTCCCACTGGGGTTATTTTCACAGCGCCTGTACTGTATATATATGGAGGAGGAATGTGTGATTCTCGCTCCCCAGACTCTATCTGTGGTCCGTATGGAGCCAACATATGTTACTCATTTGAAAATGCAAAGCTTAATTGAAATGATAAAATAGAACATGATTAAATCCATTTGTTTAAATAAAACTTTTAACCCAACTTGTGCTGGACATTCATACAGAACTTCTGAACAAGTTGTATTTATAGTGATATCTTTTTAATAGGCTCAGCTATAATATAATACATATATATATATATATATATATATATATATATATATATATATATATATATATATATTATATATATATATATATATATATATATATACACAAGCAAGTATCTTCTTCGGGTGAGAAGTGGAAATAATGCAACATAAATAGCCAAAATTCAAAAGTAATTTCTTACGAAACAGCTTGATTCACACGTATATTTTTTTAAATCTCCAATAGGATTAGATATTAAATGTACCCTTAATTGATGCTTAGTTCATTAAATTCAATAGCAAATATGTTAGATTTGAACCCAACACATATTATGAAGCCAAGTAAATGAACATCCACATTTATTTTAAAATGAAATTTCTATGATGAAGCAGACTGCACAAGGAAGTAATTAATGAGCAGATTAATAAACACTTAATGCTGTGCAGGGCTCCGTATTCTCGTTCAATCTCACAATCTCTCTCTCCCCTTTTCCTCTCTGTTTCATCCATCCAGTACAATCACTCCCAGAGGGTAATTAGAGCCGAAGGAACGATCCGGCATTGTAAATCCCATCAGCAGCTCCCAGAGTGTCTAATTTAAAGACCGGTCATGATAAATAAGCAAGTGTTCATTAAAAATAACCTGATTCAGCATCTCCGCTCTGGGCTGCTTCTCCGAGACTTACTCTGCTCACATCAGCAAGCAATACCGTGTGTGTGTGTGCGTGCGTTCGTGTGTGTGTGTTTCCTTACACAGTTTTATTCAATATTAATTTTTATTAGATTTTTACCTCAATTCTAATGTCTACTGTTGTACTGATACGATCCAGAACATGCTGATTATCTAATTCATTATCATAGTTCCATTTCAAGACCATTGGGCTACTGCGTATTGTTTGATCCATTGCGGTGCCATTGCTGGTAATGCCGTGGTCTGCCAATGGGTCAGCGAGCGGTTGTGCAGGGTAACGCACCGGGATCATAATGGGAGGCGGTTTTCAACATGTTCTGGTCATTTTATTATGATGGTTAGAAAGTCTCCCATTGGCTGAATTTCCGCTCTGTATCCAGTGGCTTTGAACCCTACATGAGATATGACACAAAATCACATAGGAATAGAAAGCCATAAAACACAGCAGCGACCAAACCCTCGAGATAACTGACCGACATTTTTATTCATGCATGATGCCCAGACCATGGTCCCTAGCTAGGCTTAGGCAAGGGTGCGACTTTCAAAAAAAAAAAAAATAATAATAATCCAGACCTTCAGTGAGGAGAATTGCAGGTAGACTCAAACCGAGATTGAAGTGATCCCTCACCCCCTAACAGAAACGGCCCTCTGGCCCTGGGTGGACTGTTAGCAACCTGGCCTCTGGAAGTTCTTGAGAAGCCCCATACTGTCATTATATCCCTGCTCTGTGGATGACCAGAGGGAATTCCAACCCGACCAGTCGTGTAACTTTCAGGAGCTCAAAAACTCTGCACAAGAACAAGAGCTGTGAACTGTTGTAGAGTACAAGCCAGGACGTTGGGTTCAATTTTAAACTTTGACAAAGTCTTATTGTCCAGACTTTTGTTTAAAATTGCATCACTTCTTTAAACTTAAAAAAAAAAATGAAATCAATTCCAGAAGCGCATATCATTATCACACAGCGCAACAATAATTCACAAGAATTCAAATATCTTCATGACAGAATATTCAAGATAAAAAAAAATACAATCCCATCTAGATCTCATTGCAGTCAACCACACACGCTCAAAACACTATTCTTCATATCAGTGTATTGCAGTAGACTACGGTAAAAGCATAGAAAAGTGACGTTAACAACAGTGAGAGCAAGGTAATCTATATGCTCATTTTTATTTAGCAGACATCTTTATCCAAGGTGGCTTACAGAAACTGGTAATGGCACCGAAAAATCCAGCCGAATTTAACATGAAGAGCTTCTGTGAGGATAGACATACTGTAACTACAGAAGATGGGAGAGATCCAGCTCAGGAGATAGTCAGAACGATGTCAGAACTAGATTGTGCCCACATGGCAGCCAGACTCACCTGAAATAAACTGGCACATTAGTGCTGCTCAGATGTGCTTGGCTGATGCCAAAGAACTAAGGACTTCTTGTTCATCCTCAAAGAATATGATACGTGGCATAATAGCGGACTCTGTACTCGCACTATGAATCACATCCTCAGGTAAGGCAGGTGAACCAGTAACTTCAAACTCTGTTCTGCTGTAATCCATCCGCGAAAAAATAAATAGAAAGGGGAGGGGGTCAAAAACTGTCCTGAGACAAAGAGCTGAATAAAGAGACAGTGTTCGTGGACTCTGTGCTCCGTGCATGTCTGAGATACATGTGAGGCTCTGGGAGGGCAGGTATTTGTCAATCAGTGCTCACTGTTTCCACGCTGCTTCTCAGCCCTCGCTTAACAAAGCGCCCATTGAAGGAGCCACTTTCCACTCCGCGGGGGCACAAAGCTCTTTGTAGGGCTCTCCAGACCAGCGCTTTCAGGGACACTGCCTCACTGCGTGTGGATTACCAGCCACAGAGAGGCACTTAGAGATCAATCTCCACTAACCCACATGCTTTTTTAAAACTTTGTATTACTTTCTTTGATTTATTTTAACGAGAAGAAGCGCCACATATAAGCAGCAGGGCAATTCAGGGTTATGACGGTTGTAGGAGAATGAGTCCTTAAGAAACCAGGAGGTATACTGCCGGAAAACCCAGGCCAGCATTTGTGATCTTCTTTTAAAAATAAAGCTGGATCTTTGGACAGGTTTAGCATTATCCGTCAGCACAGCACCCACAATACTGGGGCAACGATTACTCCATAATCCAGAGGGAAGAGTGCCTGGCTGTATCACTTCATAAACCACCTGCTTCACCTCAAAGGTCCAGTACTGTTGAAACCCAACCTTGCTTAGCTTCTAAAACCTGGCAAGATCAGACTGTACTGATGTTTCAGCTCTCCTAAGTCTTCTTTCTCTCTGTATCACAGCTGTGTTTGCACTGCCTGCTGTCCCTGTGCCTGCGTGCTCAACCCCATGCCAGCTCAGCAGCATTCGCACGGATATTATTGTAAGAGTATATTGCAATATACTATTACAATAATATATTATTACAATGGATTGCAGTGGTTTGCCATGTTTTTTTTTTAAATATGCTATACATTTTATAAGAGCCACATTCACCCCAAGGCGGTGCACACAGGTTCTGAACGACAAACCGAAATGACTTCCACATAACAGCTGTGTTGTGTGTTCTGTGATTTGTGCGATTAGGCTCTGGAGCTTGGTGTCACCGCTTGTTATTAACGTGTTCTACCCCTGCTGGTTTCCTCGCTAGTCCTTGTTTAATTAGCCCCCCCCCTCTCTCTGTCCCTCTCTCCCTCTCTTTCTTAAACAGAAGGACTGTGACCGAGGCCCCTTTCACAATAAGTAATTCAGTCACGTGGGCTGGAACGAAACACAAGCCTGGGATCCAAGGTTACATTGCTTCTTTTTTTCCCCCAAAGAGGTTTTTTTTTTTTGGCTACAAAATTTTTGCTGAGCTTTCAGCTGAATGTGAAATAAAACTAAGACTCTCATTCTATCCTTTCTGTTCAATTTTAAAGGCATTCGTTATTTTCTATTTAAAGAAAAGACACATTACTTTGTGTTTATTTCCTGTAGGCTGTCTTTTTTTATTATTGTTAAGATACCCAGTGCAGGCTAAAATCTCTTCCCCTTACAAGAACCAGATGCCTCCACAGGGAGCTAATCCAGGTCCTGGTTCCGTGGGCCCAGCCTGACGTACAGCTATGACTACACTCAGTATGTAGGTGCTTCTGCAGCAGTGAATTACTAAGTAAGATGTGGGAGTGTTAACAGTCAGGGAGGTCTCGAACAATCAAGGGTGCCCACACACACAGCACGCACACTCCTTAGCGACACACTCACACTCCGACACACTATGACACACAAGAGTCCACCAGTGATTAGCTGGTAATTGAACACAAAATGAAGAGTTTCAGCAGAAATGATTCCACCTCCTACTAACGAACTATATATCTATTGAGGTTTGAAAAGGAGGTGTATTTCAGAGACATAATTGTTGTGATTGTTCAACTGCTTTCATTTGATGCCAATTTAATTGGCTAACAGAGCCCTCAAGTGAAGTAATTTGCTGTCATTGTGAGAAGCTAATTGAACACTGCTAATTGCCGTTTTGATCGAGGATGTGTTGGAATTGATTAAAAGAGAATGGGAATTGGAATTGAAAAACAGGAATTGACCCAAACCCTGGTGCAGATTATTTGGTAAGTGCACACAGTGTTCCACCACTCCACTCCTCCTCATAGTCACAGTACTACAAGCACACAGCTTACACTGCGGGCAGAGAGTCCCCTACACTCAGCTGGCAGCCCAGAAATCCAGGATGGGAAAAGCCTTCACTGAGAGGCCCGTTCAGAAGTACCTGATGTATCATCAAATACGCTGGCTTTTTTTTCCTTCTGCCCTTCCCAAAGCAGTTTGCTCTATTTAAATGCAGATTTACTACATTGAACTGCAGGTTTTTGTCTTTACCTCAGATTTACCTCAGAATCTTATTTGATTTTATTGAGTCAACTTTTTATATCGTCAACTTTTTCCTCATTATTTTTTTTTACCTGTTTAATATCCTGTTGTAAAAATTAAAAAACAAAACAAAAACAAAAAAAACATTTCCTTGGATGAATCTGTTGCTAAGGAACATTAAATAAAATAGCCCTTTCTCATTGTGTATTGTTTTGAATGACAGAATCTGAGACAAGTGTATCGGAAGTGACCCGCATTCAGAAGATTGACTAAACCAATTGATTTTCGTCATCGAAGCGCAGGGCCAGCCTTTAAATACAGTAAAGCACCAGGCCAGGTTTAAACCCTCTGGGCTTTTGTTTATTGTTTAGCTTGACGTCTTTATTGCTGAGGTACTGTAATGATGAATTAGCCTGTTCAATCTGCTCCTGGAAGCTCTTTATAATGGTCTGAAATCGCTACGGTGTGGAATACCTAAACCGTACTCCTTGGCCAGGTCGTTAAGATAGCAAGTGAAAGAGGCCTGGCCATCGATTGATGTCCGGTAGCTTCGAACTGACTACCTACATTTGAGAAGTGACTGACTGACACTTAAACAAGGGTTCATTAAATACACTGAGAATGGTAATACTTTTTAAGCTGGCTGGGGAGCTGTAAGCTTAGCCTATCAGGACTCATTTCTTATTACTTAACACTATAAATGCTTTAAACTGCTTACGTTTGTGTAGTAGCTGCATTTCTAAATGCTTCACAGACAAGGGAATATGCTTTAGTGGAGTCAAACTGGATCAGGTTTAGCAGGGTTGACCCCACAGCGCTGCAAGGGTTAACGGTGTTATTTTTTTTTTTTTGACCTTCTACTGTTCAGACCCACCTTCTTGCAGAGTTTAAAGATAACTAAACTACAGATCCACATGGCAAACCAACTTGAGTTTGATTTTTGTGTAAAATCGCACACGATCGCGAGAAACTGGCTGCAGCGTTAAAATGATCCTGTCTGTCCCCCCCCTGCCACTGCCTAAAACAGGGGCTGCTATTAAAGACACCTGTACATTTCTTTAATATGGATTAGCCATCCCTAACAAGGTTGATTAACACCTCCAGTGCCTTAATCAAGCCTCTATTACTCTTACTCTGACACAACATTAATCCTCATTAAGAGTCACACAATATACTGTCAATATGGCACTGTGGCTAAGCACTGTGGTGACATGCAAAGATTTAACAGTACTGGATATTAACTCAGATGTAAAGCGGTTTATTTCTGTAGCATTCAACACAGAGGGAACATACGCAATTTTACGCAAATTTTACTAATTCACTTAAATCCGGTTGAATAAATCGTTTTAAGAATTGCTTGAATTTACAAAGTAAAAAAAAATACATATTTATAAATCGGCAAGATGCAAAACATTTTTTAAAAAAAAAAAAAAAAAAAGTGCTGTAGACCTCTGTTAAGATTGAAGGTGTTTTGTAACCTGTCAATTTGGAAACAATCAATTGTGGGTGTGTTTCCCAGGCTGTTGTCTACAGCAGAAATTGTAACAAATATGATGGCGGCAACCTCATCGAGCAATTCAGTCGCCATCATCGAGGTGAAATTGTTCAAATTTTTTATATAAAGCAAATTTAAAAGCTCACTGCTAGCAAGTGTGTTTCCTTTAAAATCTTTGAATAAAACTCCTATGTTCTGGACCCTCTGTAACACGTTGGTTGGGAGACAATAGAGGCCCAGAGTCAGAACAATCGCTAGTTCATATGAATAAGTGCGGAATGCATCATGAATTAACGATGACTGGGATTGAAAGCGGGAATCCCGTTTTTAGTTTATACGATGTACAGTGACATGACGTTATTGCCACTCATTATAGTCATCCTATCCTATTCCTCCAAGCTTATTTTCCAAATAAATAATATTTTTTTTTTTTAAATTGCCTGGGCGTCCTATTTCCCCTCGTCGATGGAATCCATTCCTGGCACAACCAACTTTCATTTGAATCCTTTCCATCATATTTATCACATTAGAAAGAACCCCCCCCCCCAATTTGATTTAGTCTAAGGCCCTGGGGGTTGCTTGCGTATACGATACGGTTCAAATACTGGATAATGACGTCAATCCCCATGCAATGTTTGAAACGTATAAAATCAATATTATATAGAAAGAAAAACACTTACAGAAGTCTTGATGTACTTACCTACTGTCAAGTATGGCGCTCAACTTGCTTATTTCCTGCTTTCCTAGACTCTCTAGGCTGGGAAAAAAACTGCTCCCACCCTAACCAACAGTGCGGAGAAAGACAGTGAGAGAGAGAGAGAAAGAGGGAGCGAGAGAGCGAGAGGGAGAGTGTCTGAAGTAGACAGCCAATCAATGAGAAAATCAGCAAGCACTGGCTGACAAAGCGTCACTGGATTACAGTTTAACCACCTTCTCTTCGGTTGAAAAGCCTCCGTGAATAAAGAGAGGGAAAAAAATAATGAAAAAGTCCCGCCGTCGCCAAATCCCCCTTTTTCTCGAACTCCTCCTTTTTAAAAATTGGCACAGTGCCCTCGCTGGGGAAAAAAATGTTAAGAAAAGAAAAAAAAAGATTCTGCCTTTTCTTCTGTTCTGTGATGGCTCACAGGCTAGGCTGAGTGGTTACTTGGTGTTCTTGATAAGTTTGCCACAGAAAGAATCAACTTTTTTTCCCTTCGGTTGTTTTTTCCGTTTTCCAATTTAAAAAAAAATACTTTTTTCAAAGCTGAATGAAAAGTAAACCTGTATTTTTGTCTTTAAAAGTAGTTTCCACTTTTGTTCTGAAGAATGAGTTTTCTTTAAGATGCTTGAGTATCAGTTCGAAGAGAGTGACTTAGGAATCACAAGGTGTGCTCATTCAATACAAAATCTGTCAAATTTGAAGGAACAATTTTTTTTCTTTCTTCCAGTTGCTTAAAAAAAACAACGTTGAAATATATATTTTTTTACTTCAGGAGTAAATTAATTTTCTTTTACAAGCTTTTAATTTCTCTTAGAAAGGAGTTTCCTGTTTGATTTGTTTTGGTAGTCCATAAAGCAGTCCATGCAAATTCATTTTCAAAGAAAATCTATAATCCTTTCCATGTCTCTGTGGCTCTTGGCGCCGAAAAAGCAGCCTGTGTTGAGAGCTAAGAGTTGGGAGGAAAAAGAGAGCGAAGAGAGATATGCTCTGAACCCAGGTGTGATGTCCTCCCTTCTCAACGCTGCAGCACACACTGTCTTCATGTCCTCTATTCATTGCTCTTCATCTCTTCATCGTGAGAGAGTGGGGCATCGAGGTGGGGGGAGAAAGAAAGAGCGAACGAGGGGGAAGAATGTGAAATGAAGGATAGAGGAATGGAGGTAGTGCAGTCTCCCACACCACCTTTAGTAGTTAATAAAAGAAAATATGACACAGAGAGGGAGAGAGAGAGAGAAAAAGACAAGAATGAAGTGCTGATTCAGACAGCAGCCTCCTTCTTCCTCCTCTCTCTCTCTCTCTCTCTCTGTGAGCAGGACTATTACTGCATCAACTAGATAGCTCTCTCTCTCTCTGTTGCTCTCTCTCTCGCTCGTTCTCGCTCTCTCTCTCCCCCTCCCCAACATGCACGCACATTACCATTCACTAGTTCCCCACTGAGACTCACTCCACTAGCCTACACGCTCTCCTGCTCTCTGAGAGCCAGAATTATTAATGCGAGAAGCAAGTGGTTGCAAGATGGGGAGACAGTTGTGTGTCTGTCTGTCTATCTATCTATCTATCTATCTATCTATCTTTCATGGTGATTTATTGATATTCATCTTGGGCAGAGCTGGTTTTTACCCTCACAGAGCGCTCATCACAGCCCTGGATCTAGAACCAGAACTACTCCCTACAATTCCAGGATTCCAAAAAAGAAGGCTGACTTCCATTTTTAATGGATTATCAAAAGACAGCAATACATCAAGTAGAAAGAACTCATCGCCTGGGGGTTGCACAATCTGGTGGTCTGTAACAAGAAATTACAATAATCTTTAATAAAATGCTTGTGATGCCTTGTGCTGTCACAAACCATTTCCTTTCCGTTTTGTCACCGATTCCCCCCACCCTGCTCCAACTTCTGATTCTTTCTCTGGTGAAGACAGACCGTCCATCCCAGAGCAGAGAGAGAGAGAGAATTAACAATTTACCTTTGCTGCATCACGCACAACCTGCAGCTATTTTCCTGTATCCATCCCCCACAACCAGCCGGGACTACTTGTCATTGACATAGACTGAGTTTATTGACAATATGAGTGTGCTACAGTTTGCAGCTGTTTCAGTTTTTTTTTTTTTGCCCACTTTTACCCACTTTGACTGTACACCCATGCTTTGTCTGTCTATCACTATGCGTATTATTTATGGATTTTTTGTTTATATAGGGCAGGGCTTTCCAAATATAAACCAACAGACAGTATATTCTATAAAGGTCTCTTTCATTAGGAACATTCTCTGTCAGCCTCTTCATCAACTAGGAGCAGCTCTCAGCTCAGCCCTTGACGGATTCCGCATATTACCTTTGTAAATGTCTTTTTCATCTTCCAGCTGTTCCAGACTGTGTGTTCCTATGTGGTTAGGGGTGGTCCAGAGGCTCCAGCCCCTTTGGGTCACCCCCCCCCCCCCCCCGCCCGCCCCACCCTGGTTTCCCAGCCTCCCTCAATGGGTGGTTAGCACAAGCACTGCTCTGCGACACAGCAAGGTTACTTTTATCAGAGTCACCAAGCAAACCTAAAGCAATCTATCTCCTGAACTATCAGGAATATTACACCTGCCACCTTGAACCATGAAATGAATCAATATTTCAGCCAGCTCCCCTTAGGGAACGAGGGAAGCATTAGCACTCAGTGAGCCGTTGAAAAGGCGGAGTCATTTCAACGCGCCTGCCTGCTGTACAGTTAAGGAGACGGTAGGTAACAGAACAATTCTCTAGGTGCTACCTGGAGCGTTTGCTGTGTAGGTCCCAAAAGTTTTAGAAGAAGCACGTTATGGAAAACAGGATATCTGGCACAGCGCTAGGTTAAAGCACTCTCTGTTTGCAAGCCTCGCTTTCAATTAATGCAGCCCTCAGCTTCCTGAAAATAAGGCAAGCAAACTGAGAATTTCCTTCAAATTTAGTGTAGTAGCAGATAACCCTTTCAGTCCTGGATTGTTTTTGTCAAGATGAAGGATAAACATCTTTAGTGAGTATACATGAGAACAGGGTACGTTTTGTGTACATATATTTATACACGACCTCAGGCTGGGACCAGGCTGCTACGTGATTTCCGACAGCGTATGTTAACATACAGCACTAAGATCAGAATAAAAACCCTATAATGTGTGTCTTTCAAAACTACCCATGTGAGACCTTGTGCGGCCAATGGAGGTGAACAACAGATAAGGGTTATAGGTTAATGATTTTGTGGCTGTTTAGTCAGAGGTACAGTATCCCCTTTCTGTATGTGAAGTAATCCTATATTTGTGTACAAATCTGCAGTTCTTGATGCTGAACCCTTCAGGGCTGATCTGATCAATCCATACCCTGCCAGGATAAGCAAGATTGATTAACAGCATTTCAGAGCACTGGGGAACAAACCAGGATTCCCCTTAAAAATGAACAACTGAGAAAATACAGATTCCCTGATAATGTAAAATTCTATAAAATTGCAGCTATGGCTTATCCTTCAGGGCATAGATTGATCAAAGCTAACAGAAAATTAATCAATGAGTCAGAGGATACAGTATAACTGTGATGTCCAAGACTTGAACAAAAGGTTTCAAAGCGCTCTGAAGTACAGTACAGTGCAATGCACTACACACTCTTTTTTAGGGCTGTTAACTGGCCAACAACACAGGAGCAAGAAAGGCTGCTGACATTTTCAGTTTGCAGTATGTGCGCTATCCCCCAGGCTCGGAGGATTGTATTACTGTATTTTTGGTCCAATCTTCTCTGTCCGCTCACACTCAGACAGGTAATCAATCTCTGGCTCGCTGGAGCTGTGGGATTCCTAGCAGACTGGCCTAATAAGAAGCTCCAGAGCGTTAGGGGGTTCTCTCTGCACAAAAATGCAGGGTGTGCTCCTCATTATTCTGAAGAGCATGGTACTGTCCAGGCAAAACAATCTGACACAGGCCAGCAAGAAATACAAATCAGACACTGACCATTTAATAATGTGAAGATTGGGTTTTCAAGGACCTGTCATGTCTAAGCACCACAGACTCTCACACAGGTGATATTTTGCAAGCATATGTACAGTAATATGCAAAGCATATGTATAGATAATTGTTTTTTTGTTCAATCAGTATTTCAAAGCAATAGCCACACTACCCTTTTGCAACATTAAATATGAAAACTATGGTAAAAATGACCATTGCGATATGCGCAGTGGAATTTATAACGCAATACTAGAAACAAATATCGGTTTCTTCACTTTACCAATATTCTGCAGCTGTGGGTCCACAATGTCACAAAGACACAACTAAAGGAGATTCCACTTGCTTTTTCATTATATAGAGGACATTTTTTATTTTTCTTCACAAATAAAGCTTGTTTGTTGCCATGTTGTGTACTTCAGTGGAATTATCCATTGGTAGAACGGTATTGACAGCATCTTCATAAATATATCATTGGTGTGGGGATCCTCACAAACCACTAATGCCTTGCAGTATCAAAGCACAGGGATATCAGGCCAAATCCATTGTGCTGCCGGGCTGGCAATGCTGTGGGCTGCTGATGGTCCTGTCGGGGCTGTCTCTGCTAACTCACCATTATTACACTCAGAACTGTGGACAGTTCAATACGATATTCCTGAATCTCGTGGCGTTTGGCTTGCAAATCCGGTGATACTTTAGCAGCACTTGGACACAGCACCTGTCAGCAGCTATTTGTCTTCAGGAAAACAGCAGCTCAAATAAAAGCATCAAGGTGTTTGTTTTTTTTTTTCAGAGTTTCTCTCTGTGTTGGTTTAGCAATGCCGAGCTCACTTAGTTTCTCTCTCATTTGTAGTTTGTTAATTAGAGTCGTTAGTGTGTGATAGTGCAGCTGCTGGTCAGGGAAGCTGTTAGCGCCTCGCTGGATTCATATCATTCATATTGCAGGTAGATTGTCACCTGGTTCGCAAATTGTTTTGCATTTAATAATGCCTTGTCTGTCTGGTGCAATGTGAAGTTAAAGAGCTAGCAAAATGATTCCAGTAAATCTTAATATAAAGCACTGTTCGTGAATATGTTTTGTTTTTTTGTAGCAATTATTGAACAATAGAAGAAGTCGCATGCATGTGTGTTTCAAAAAGTGAATACAAGTGATTTGGTGAAGGCAGGATTGCCTGCATTTGATATTGTCACTGAGACGTTAGGAACACACTGTTCCTGTATCTGCTGTGATAAAACAGGAAAGCACAATCCCACCTACTCCAGAGCTATTAAAAGTAAGTGGGTGACGTCAGACAGGGGAGCATAGAGGGGGTGGATCCCACGTGTGTGTGTGTGTGTGTGTGTGTGTGTGTGTGTGTGTGTGTGTGTGTGTGTGTGTGTGTGTAAATCTCAAATATATTTGTCCCAGATCTGATGGCCTGTTTCTCAAAACAGAAAGGAAGAAACCAATCATAGAGGCTGTGTGGTTCAGTGGGTAAAGAAATCACTGGTTCAAATCCCATTTCAGCCACTGACTCATTGTGTGACCCTGAGCTCTGTCTTTCGGGCGAGACGTTGTTGTAAGCGACTGCATCGTTCACCCTAGTCTTGTATCTTGTAAAGTGCTTTGTGATGGTGGTCCACTATGAAAGGTGCTATATAAAGATTATTATTTATTAATGTAAGGCTGCATTATAACAATATACTCGGAAGTGTTTGTTAGTGGTAGTCCTCCCTATACCACAACCTGGTAGTCGGAACCACTGCTTCTGTTAAGATACTGCAGGCAGTATTGCCCTGAATCGTCTTAATGCCCAGCTCACGATTACAGCAAACAAGGGTAACAAAATCAATACTAAACACCAATTTACAGTGGATTACTTCAGCCCAAGATGAGACTCAAACTCTCTCCCGGGACTTAAACAGCACACCGTCATAAGAACAGTGAAATGGGTCTGATTTTAAAAAGATAAACCACAGAATGCAAGCCGTCTATACAAACTATGCGTCACATCAGTATCAGGTTTTCCTACGTGTTATACTGTGTTGCAGTGTGTCACGGGCTGAGCTGTCTCCGTTTCTATCCCCAACCGGGTGATACGAGGCGGCTCTCTGTGATTAATATTCTCTTCACACCCCGGCTGACCAGGAGTCAGATCCCTGCCAGATTGTCCCTCAATGCCAAGCAATGCTGAGACTGTGAGACTCGAAGAGCCAGGATCCTTTCACCGTGAGGCAAGCGAATCGATGACGCGGCTCCGGTCCAGAATGTCAAGAGGCAGGACGGATAATTACAGAGCGTTTCTGTCCCAGCAAAGTCTGGTCATGTACACAGCCACACAACACTGTCTGCTCCTTGGCACATCGCACCAGATCCTAATTAATCACACACTGTTTTCTTTCTTTTTTGTAGATGGCTCTGCGTGTTTCGTGTAGAGCTCAGTGGTTAGGGAAAGCGCTCTTCTGCATTGCGGTAAGTTTGAGTAGCTCAGTGGTTGGGGCTTACTGGGCTGCACTGTGGAAGGTAATGGTTTTGGTTAAGGCTCTTGAAAGCCCGCTCTGTGTCAGAGCAGACAGCTTGTGCATAATAAAGTGTAATAATACTCACCGGCTGCAGTGACCGTCACTGCTACTAAAATTGCAGCACACATGCGGGGTCAGCCTGTGACCCTGAGTGGAATGCGCGACCTTTAAATCAGGAAGCAATGCCTAACAACTAACTGCAATCAATATGCATGACATGGGTCCTAGTTAGTGTTATAGTTATGGATTAGGGTTAGAGATTTAAAAAAAAAAAAAAAACGTGAATATTTTCCACTTTGACAAGCGTGGATCTGGTGTTTGCTGCCACCTAGTGGAGAAAAGAGGATTTACGAACTAACCTTGGCTACATGACATGGTCACTTTATTAGGAACGATCGGTGGCTAAAGCAGGCTGTGCAGTATATAAGACCTCCTAGAACGATTTCAAAGAAGTGAACACGAGTCGTTATTTAAAGCGCAACACAGTTGGAAATTGAGGGGAGACCATTTTATCACCCAGACAGTGGTTAGTCTACATGCGGTCCGAAGCAACTGGTAACAGATAGGGAAAGATGACGGTTGCAGAGACAACCAATATGCACAATTATCAATGCACTGAATACAGGCAGCGAGTAGGTAATGGACCAGAACAGCATGCAAGGAGTTTGTGTTAATTTAATAGAAACGCACTCGAGTGTTGAAGTGCATGCATGCTGTGCCAGTAAATATAAATCACCGAGCCTTATCTGAAACAGACACACTGCATTACTACACTCGCTGCCTCTCTGGGTATGTGCTGCCTGTTTAATCTATCTCAGCAATTATCAAAGTGTTCCTTTTCATCCCTGTAGCCAGTGGCTCTGTTTTTAGAGAGCGGTCAGGACCTCAGGGAGATAGGGGCGCATCCTTTCTCTACCGCTTCTCGTGTTCAATGACATTACAAATCACCTTGACCGGGAAATATAACCTGTGAGCGAGGCAGTAGAGACTCATACGTCACACAAACAAGGGCTACATCTCAGTACTGAAAGCACTTGCGGGGGAAAGAGCTATTAAGAACACAATAAATACCTCTGCACAGTGCTAGAACACGCACACTAATCCCTGCCGGGGATTACCAGAAGCATGATGCAGCCCTCTGCCCTCTAGTGGTAGAATGTTGAAATGCACTTCCCTCTTACAGCACTAATTGGAGCTGACTGTAACAGCCAGGAATTAACATTTTCAAATTAAGAGGTTCTCAGCACAAGGCAAAACAGTCTTTATACTTAGAAATTCAGCACCCTGTACTATAAAGGGATCGGAATAACCAAAGCGTCAGCAGTTTCACGCCACCGTGAATCCAGAAATGAATAGAATTTGCAGCCCAGTGAGATGACTCGAGTTCTCCCACCACCCATCAATTCATTATTGATTTTCAACACAGTTGCCATTAGGAGGGCGGCGCTCCCCGTTGTGTAACAGGTGCACCGCCTTGATCTCGTTGGTTCACAATCTTTTCATCTTACGGGCGCTGCAGAATTATTAACGCGCTTCGTTTATTTCAAAGTGAAAATAAAGCACGGAGTGAGAGAAGCGTGTATTGCGCAGTGTTGAGCTCTGACAGGGGTGCAGCGGATGGTCCGGAGAGCATAGAGAGCGATCGGACAGAGAGCCCATGATGAACGGGACAGTGAGACACAGCCAGCTTAAACTACCCTGGGCAGTTAACCTGTCACCCCTGCCGCCTGTCTTTCAGCAGATTCTAACTATTATTTTTATAATTGTAAATCAAGTTCATCCTCTATAGAATTCACGCAAACTGTTTTCAAATTTCTAAAAATGTAATTAACTAACTTTATTATTATTATTATTATTATTATTATTATTATTAGTATTAGTATTATTATTAGTATTGTGAATAGAAGAGATTGTAGAATAGAATACTTGCTGTCGTTCACACGGGTTTTTCTGGCTGGATAATAAATCAATTGAGTTATTAAAAGGCACAACCAGCTCTTGTGCAAACAATGGCCCAGCCAGCACTAAACCCTTGTTCTGTCAAACTCTGTGTGTTCATTACACATTAACCGGCACCACACACGGCTATAGCTCCTTAAATACATTTCCTTTTTAAATATCTCCATGTGCTGAGCAACCTCTCATTCCCCAACCTGGGAACACTGCAGCAAAGACTCAACACCGAGCAACACAATCCTCCAGGCAAGAAGGCACTGCAGCTTCCATGCAGAAACGTGCAGCCGCTCAATCAAACATTTAGACTGACGTTTCAAAGCATAGTAACTGCCGTTCAGTGGCACTTACACTTCATTTGAAAGGAAAAGCCATTAAAAAAAAACCCTTCATTTTGTGTATTTATGTATGCATGCATGTATTTTATGTAGGTATGTATATATGTATGTTTACCATGGCTTGAATATGAATTGCAATCACCATAAGAGTTAAGGGCAACAAAAACAAAACACAAAACGTCATTTCAAAACTATTCTCTGCTGATCAGAACAACAGGGATTACTGGCATTGTTAGCTGTGGTGCAAAGTGATTAATGTGTGGCATCTATCTACCCAGGACTGCAGCTGTCTGCTCGGAGGGGTCATGCCAGAACCAGCCCTGCTTGTCCTTGACTCCTAGTGGAAGACAATGTACATATATAATGCAACAGGATCTGTCATGACCAATGGGGATTACTGAGGTGCGACATTTACAAGAGTGTCCCATTGCTTTTCTCTATGACCAAATCTAATTGGATGTGTGAACTGCCACCAGTGTTACAAATGCAGTTAGTTGAATCAATTTTGTTTGTTTTAGTTTTTTTCCATATAAAGCACAGTGCCACCAGGTGGCCAAAAAGTTGTAACTGCAGCAGGAATCTTTTACATCCAGAAATAAACAATGGGGTGTATTATTTTAAACAATGGTAGTGTGGGTTTTATGAACTGGCAATGGTAGCTACAAGGTAAGCATCTTTTTCAAATCTACTGTGTTGTCATTACTGATAGTTCTGCAAGGGCTCCTTCGTGATGATTTGTTGGCAGTGGTATTGTTTAAACATGAATTTAAGGCATTCTAGATTTGAACAAATTGCTTTTAAAAAATGCATATTAAAATATTCCTGCCAGAGACCCACAGCTGCAAAACATTCGAGATGTAGTCCCTTTTTTCATGAGTGCTACCCCTGATCTATGAAAGGAGCACCAGTTTCCAAGCTGCAAAAAACTTCACCCCCTTTACAGTCCTTTTCGTAACTTACTAAGTCTCCAATGCTGCCAATTCAGCACCTGTCATAAACACTAGCATTTGTTAATAAAGAAAGTGCTCCAGCAGTAACTCTTCAGACACAGAGAGAAGTACTCTCAACACTATTGTTGTGCAGAGCTGATAAAACAAGCTTCACAATCCAGCGCTGCCATTGGCTGTAACCATAGCAATAGAGGCGGGACGGCAGGCAGGGGGGCGGTGTTGAGCTCTGATTATAGAATACTTCAGAGGAACAGATTTGCTTTTTTTTTTGTGCTTGTCATTGAGCGGAAGGTAGCTTCTGTATACAGCATAGAGAAAGCTGATCCTGTCAACTAAAGGCTTGCAACTCAACTGGGAATTATTTATTTTTACACTTAGGAAGAACTGAAGCAGTGGAACGCTGTTTCTGGTACAGCCTTCACTCTTGTAAGTATATCAAGAGGATTATCCTGCTCTCTGCTTGTACAATACTGTATGTGTGAATGTGCTTCCTGGGGGAAGGAACAAAAAAAAAAACAGTGCTGCGTCTAACAGGTGTTTTGCATATTCTGGCTTGTCAGAATAACTGATGTCTAGGTTCGAGCTCAGTTTTGGGGCTGTGATAAAAGGTAGAGGGTTCATGGTATCAGTGCAGTGTGGAAGGCAGTGGGTTCGAGTGGCTCAGTGGCGAAATCAACAGTATATAATATAATATATATATATATATATTTTAAATGTATTTTTTATTTATTTATTTATTTAACAATACTTGCAATGCTATTTATGCATAACACGTAGTGCCAACTGGTGGAAAGTTTTAAAACTACAGTTGGTTTGTATTTTAAATTGAATGTACACTTAAGACAAGTACTCTAATGATATCATAGAGACTTAGAGATGGAATCAAATTCACATTCTGTTTAGGTACTAATGACATCTCCCTCGGACCAAACTTCCTACTTACTACAGGGTGGCATGCCATGCAAAATCCAGTCCTTGGTAATGCGGGGATGCGACACTGCTCTTCGCTGGATTATTTAAAGATGCACTACGCTGGGTTAATCCGCTGCCAGGCAGCACCCTGTTTAGAGGGATATTCAGCTTGCATTAATAAGGGGAAGTGAAGGTGTGTTGGGCAACTTTGCCTGCCAGATATTTATTGACCTTATTGGAGTTTAGCCTCTTGGTTAATAATGAAAAAAAGAATCCACTTTTAACAACAGCACCCCCAAACGCCATTCTGGGGATCTGGTTGAGTTGTGAAACAATGGTACCAGAATGGATGGTTGAACTGGTTCATACCACTGGGGTGCCAGCCGTATGCCACTGTGGTACCAGTTTACCAGTGCCAGCCTGAAGTCACTGTTAGGTTCTCTCATTGTCCCTCAGTCCTGAGCCGTTGTGTGGCCGCTGGAAATTCTTCGGAAACAGAAGCTCTCCTATCCATCTGGCGCCAGATAAGGCACACAGTGCACAGGAAATAAGAGACAATGGCAATATTGAGTGCGGACACGCTCCCCAGCCTCCCTGGCTTTGCTAGGCACCACTGAGTGTCTGTAAACACACTGGAGAGACACAGCAGAGAAAGAGCACTGCTTTGAACCGCCTGGGCTGATTCACTGCTGCCTTCTCGTCGTTTAATCAGTTGGTTTGACTTGCTCAGAGGTTAGACAAAGTGCAGGGCTGCAATGTGGAAAGTAATGAGGTTGAGTTGTTTAGTGGTTACAGTGCTGGGCTGCAGTGTGGAAGGCAGTGTGTTTGAGGAGCTCAGTGGTTAGAGTGCTGGGCTGCAGTGTGGAAGGCAGTGTGTTTGAGTAGCTCAGTGGTTAGAGTGCTGGGCTGCAGTGTGGAAGGCAGTGTGTTTGAGTAGCTCAGTGGTTAGAGTGCTGGGCTGCAGTGTGGAAGGCAGTGGGTTTGAGGAGCTCAGTGGTTAGAGCGCTGGGCTGCAGTGTGGAAGGCAGTGTGTTTGAGTAGCTCAGTGGTTAGAGTGCTGGGCTGCAGTGTGGAAGGCAGTGTGTTTGAGTAGCTCAGTGGTTAGAGTGCTGGGCTGCAGTGTGGAAGGCAGTGTGTTTGAGTAGCTCAGTGGTTAGAGTTAGAGCTGCTGAAGGCTGCAGTGTGGAAGGCAGTGTGTTTGAGTAGCTCAGTGGTTAGAGTGCTGGGCTGCAGTGTGGAAGGCAGTGTGTTTGAGTAGCTCAGTGGTTAGAGCGCTGGGCTGCAGTGTGGAAGGCAGTGTGTTTGAGTAGCTCAGTGGTTAGAGTGCAGTGTGGGGCAGTGTGTTTGAGGAGCAGTGTGGAAGGCAGTGTGTTTGAGTAGCTCAGTGGTTAGAGTGCTGGGCTGCAGTGTGGAAGGCAGTGTGTTTGAGTAGCTCAGTGGTTAGAGTGCTGGGCTGCAGTGTGGAAGGCAGTGGGTTTGAGTAGCTCAGTTTTGGGAGACCAGATTTCCTCTCAAATGCACGTTTACTTTATTCTTGCACTGGTGACAGAGAATGCCAGGTATGTCTTACCATCGATTAATAAAGTCTGTAGATAATGCAGTGGCTCTGCGCTTGTGAGGGGCAGTCTAAGAATTCAGAAGGATTGCTAGGCTCCCCTTCTGAGGTTCATATCCAGGGTTGTACTGGAAGAGAACTAAATCTGCTCTTGATACTTAGTCTGAGGAACAAGTCAGAAATGCAACAATCTGCTGACGTGTTTATGGTTTATAGCTGGTTTATTTCATCGAACCGATTGTAATTAAACATGCAAGCTTGGTATCATTATGTGTCTGTGTAGTTTTTAAAAGGACGTTGTGCAGATAACAGGGACAGTTCTGTAATAAACAGCACCCTGTGCAGTGAGGATTAATCGCATTTCTGATGGTCCCTTTTTAATAAAGCAACAATTGGATTGCAGTACGAGTTACACTTGTGCTGTCCTGGGGATTGGGTAGACAGCTGCACGACTGGAGGGTTAGTTTATTTACGCAAAGGTTTCTGTAGCATCAATTCTTCAGGAGTTACTGCCTTCAAAAAACAATGCAGTGTGTTTGTATTCATAAAAGAGAACAATTGAAGAGAGAGTTGATTGTGTGGGTGTTTCATTTGATTTTTCAAGGCGAGTGCGTGTTTGTGTGTGATCATTATTCTTCCTCGATAGAGGCAGCGTTCCTCCAGGGATGCCCATGTTTACATGCTGCTGTTTTCTACTCCTGCTTCTTTCTGTCTTGTTCAATTGATTGGTGTTACGGGCAATATTAGAACCTAGCAGAAAGGTACTAAGGGAAGAAAGCAATTAGGTTGACAATAGCACTGTGTGCTGTGTGTAGGTGCAGAACTGAATCTGCACTGACCTTTGCATCAAAAGATTCCACTGGCGACTAATGCATTTTCCCAGCTATTTTAATAATCCCCTTTGACATGAACAATTTAGTAGCAGAGTACCCGCACTAATAGCATTGCGCAGAACACTGTGCATGCATTAGCATTCCAAATAGAATGATACATGGGCTAGAGAAGGTTTTATTGTACTTTTTCCTGAATGAAAACTCTGCAGTGATCGTGGGAGCAGTTAAGCATTATCATTTATGCATTTGTGTATTTTACATTTTTTAAAGGCCTCGCTGGGGTGATAACAAAAAGTTTACAAAAAAAAAAAAAATCTACATTTCCATGCTACGCATGTAAAAATAGACATATGTTTTCGGGCAGATGAGATAAAAACAAAGCCATTTTATTAGTTGTTCTGGTTGTTTGAAGAACTTGATTTATGGCTGTATATACTCTCTGTGCTTTGTGATTGCTGCTTTGCAGGGTACATTGACTCAGTTTTGTAGACCTGAGTCACTTCCTTAATCTGGAACCAGCAGGAATGACACAGTGATTTAATACACACATTCATCTTTAAGTTTGAAATATTAACAGTAGTACATTGATGTTTTTACATTAACCCCGCCTGTGCTGAATTCACAGTTCGACGCCAGATTGCGGGATCAGAGCAGCTGGTATGCTGTTTTTGTTGGAGTTACACTCGTCCTCAAGCCAGGAAGGCTGCTGGGTTGTGACTTTAACCACACAGTGATTGGGAAAGAAGTGAAAACGGTGCAGAGCTCACTGTAGAGAATGTGCTGCAATCTGAGATGGGGCTGTTGCAGCAACAGCAAGGAATACTGTTAACATGGTATTCATTTGAGCTAACTGTGCTATGTGCACTAACTTGAATGGCTAATTTGCAATAGTATTTGTCCTTCACTGCGTTGGCTATACTTCCAGATGATTTATCAACAGTATTATGTTTACTTTAATTTTCCATGGAGGTGGCTCAAACCCTCGATATTTCTTCTGCATGTTGTCAATATTTAGTACCAGCAGCTGGAGATTATTTATCTTTTGAGAAGGATTTTTTTAGTTAAGAGAGTCGAGAGTCGTCTTGGGACTGGGGCGGAGATGAAGGAAGGTGACAGACAGCTTCCAGCACATTTGAGCCAATCACAGTTCTTTAAGTTTTTAAGTAGACTTTGCAGAAAGGGAGAGAATTGCTGTTTAACTGATTTTCAGGACATTTTTTTTTTCTTAAAGATAATATTAAGCAAATTTGATTCTCAAGGTGTGGGCGATCAAGTAATAGTTTTTCTACAGCAAGCCTGAGTAAATGAGTGCAGGAATACACTGTAATTACACCTAATAATTACACTTCTAAAGATAATTGCAATTATGCATGACTGACTTACCAAGTACATCAGTTATATTTAATCACAGCGGTTCGGAGATTTGGTTCAAATCGAGTGCCATTATTAAAATTTAATCCCACCCTCTATTTCAGTGACACAAGGAGACCCAAACTGACCACAAGACTGAAAATCTGCAGCTCGATTTCTCATTTGAATGGCTAATTAATCCACAGCGGTTTTAGGTCTCATTTTGAAGCATGAATGGAAACTTGGACAAATTCTGCCCTGGGCTGACTCTCTGGTCTGTGTGCGTGTGTGCAAGCGTGTGTGCGTGCGTGCGTGTGTGTGCGTGCGTGTGTGTGTGCATGTGTTAATAAACAAGATAAATGGAGCTCATTCCAATTTAAAAAGCATTCTTGACAGAGCAATTAGGCACATCAAGACTGAGCAAATTAGAACGGGAACATCGCTCTTTTAAAAAGGAAATGCAAATATGACCCCCCCCCCCACCATGTGCATACAGTCTTGGTCTTAAAAAGCATTCATTTACACAATGCACATGCTAATGGAGAGAGTGCTGCAGTGCAGTGCAGATGCAGCTGTGGTCAGGCCCCGGGTTCGCCTCGGTTTGCTATTGCTGCTTCTGTTTTTGTCGCTCTGGCGGTGCTGCGAGGTGGAGTGGCGGGGGGAGAGCGTGCCTGTTTTGTGCCCAGAAATCACCTACTTGGGAAGCACAATGAACCCTAATTCCACCATGCACCCATTTATCTCACGGGAATGTTACTTTGGTTTGCACCTGATAACGAGGAGACAAGAGGGTAGGAAGGGTGTGAGTCGATCACACAGGTGGCATTAAACAGGGGACAGTGTGGGTCAAACATGCCATTTCCTTTGTAAATTCCTGCACTGTTGGGGTCAATATGCTACTTGTATTAGGTTATTGTGTGTATTGATCGAAATGTCTCTGCAGCCGTCATCTTCCCACACCAGTTGCTTATGTCCTCACATAGACAGTCTTCAGGAGCCATAGTTTATCGATCAATCTTCTACCCTGGAATGACCCTATGGAGTTATTTTGAATGTTGCCTAAGCTACAAAGGAACATAGATTTTTTAAAAACTCTAACCCTCTCCCCTGCTGTTCTCAGTTTCTGATCCTGCTGAGAGGATGAATTAGCGATAGCTGCTGAATTATCAGCACCACGTCCACACTGCTTCCATTGTCAGGGGATGCTATTCAGGGAACGATAACGTTTCAGATTCAGCGAAAAACTGTCTCTTTCCTGACTCCCCTGCCATGAACACTGTGCCTCTTACTGGAGGCACAGAAACCAGTCGCTGAGTAAGCGCAGTATTACCCCACAGGAGTTGAAGACGGTGGAGCGGTCCTTGCTGCTTTCACCCCAGGGACCGTGTCTAAACTCACACCAACAAGTCAACTGAGCTCTGGTGGTCTCAGCCAGACAACTTCACGAATGTCCCTCCTGCAGTCAATGAAACATGTTCTGTCTTGTAGAATCAAGAACCATATTCACGAAGCATTCACTGCCATTCTTTTTTTTAACGATTTTGTTATAATTTTTAAGACATGTATTGTTTAAAAAAAAAAAAAAAAAACTTAATTCAAAGTACAGAGGTTTTGCAAAGTTGATGAAAACTTTATAAATGAAGCCTTGATTAAAGCACATTTGTATTTTGGGTTATGATAATTCGTTTTTCTGGCAAGCGTTTGTAATTATCAAGGAATCCTACGCAATAATCGGGCTAGGACTGAAAATAATAAACTGAAAACCCAGTGACTATCTGTGCATTAGAAACATCATGTTCGTTTGTGGAAGGATGCTATGGGCTTACAGTGCTAGGAAGCTCCCCTCTCAGTGCACACATTTAAGAGCTGCTCTGCAGGACTAGATCTGATGTGGAACTTTTTTTACAGCTTCAGTATCAAGATCACTGCCCGCCTTATCATTGTGCATGTGAACTTTTCTTTTGTGAAACATCTCTGAAGGCATATCGATTTGGACCATGCCTTTCCTGCTGTTAATACCCTACCTTCTCTCCCAGTCTGACGTCCAACGCTTAACATCCTGGTTTATTCAACAACAGAGAGCACTTGAGGGGTGTTTCTAGGTGAAGACCTTATTGGAAGTTACTAGCTGAGCAGTGCTAAAGGTGGCAGTGAAAATGTGTCCTGGGTCTGAATGAAAACCCCAATCCCCCCTCCTTCTGAAAGCCGTAGTGTTTTTTATTGTGTTTGATGGAATGGACGATCAAAGATAAGGGCTGACCTCTTCTTATCACAGACAGGAGTGGGGATTGATCAGTGACAATTTGCGGATTTATCACCGTGCCGCTGTGCAGCGAAGGGGAAACAGTGGTCACAAACACAGCTGTAAATTGCTAATCATTACAGAGACGGCAGACTGATCGATAACTGCGAGACAGAGATGAGAGAACAAGCAGTGCCCGACCCCAGCTCTCACTGCCCATCTCTGCCATGCACGCTGCCAATGGAAGTGTTGCCAGCGCTGTGCGTTCAAGGATAGGTGTCAGTGCTCTTCTTTGCTGATGCAGAGGTGTGTAGGTGGCATGCTATATTTAGAAGTGTAGTGCAATGCTGCAAGGATATAATGTAGTTTGTAAAACTGAGCTTTGTGCTGCTTTGGGTATAAGTAAAAGCATGGTATGAATTGTAAAGCACAGCGAATCAGGATAAAACAGTGAATGCATGGCAACATCAAATGTAGTCTCGATTGTAAAGTGCTAGCTGTGACAGAGTAATATTGGTCTCGCACAAACCTATGGCGAGTGGAAAAAAGATAAATGATCTCAGCAACTCGACATTTCAAACCATTATGTGGAGATCAAGATAACATTTTCCTCATGTCCTCATCGTACAAACCGGATATATAAATGAACATTTAATGTACATCCTGCTGTCTGTTTGTGGCAGAAATCAATGTATATAATCTCCATACACACATTTGAATTATCACAGTGATCTAAAAAGAGGTGTTCTTGTGTTTTAGATTGGACCTCCGCTTCAGTCATCAGATCCAGGAGACTTTTTAAAACGCAGACGCTCGCTCTGCAACACACTGCCCCTAGTGGATATACGTGGGTATTTATTATTGATGTGTTTCCATGTAGTAGCATTTTGTAGTTACCCAAATATTACCGTGTTATTACATGGTTATATATGGCCTGTGATCTAAAGTGATTTTTTGTTTCTTAGTTCTGCGTTTGGAGGGTCATGGGTTAAAGAATCCAAATATAAATTAGGAGACTATAAAGGCTCATTTGCAGCACTTGTCACAGTCTGTGTTGTAAATGAATCTCTCTGTCTCCAGGGGGACTGACAGTCTGTTTTTTTGATTACCTGTGTTTTTAATTATATTACACAGTGCAATTGATTCCTCAGTTGAGAGAGGTTGACAGCCTCCTCCCACCTCCCTTCCTCTCAAAGTCGTGACTTAATCAGGCTGCAAACCAACTACAGTAAAAGACTGGTGCAAAAACCAGAGCCCCTAGCAACAAGCTCTTTTGATACTCGGTAACCACTAACCACAGAGGAGAGAAGGAGATGAAAGCGGAGAGGCAGAGGGGGCGAGGAAGAGAGTACAGAGGAGCGAGGAGAGGGTAGAGAGAGGGGGAGAGGGAGAGAGTGCAAAGGAGAGAAGGAGATGAAAGAGGAGAGGGTAGAGGCAGAGGGGGAGAGGAAGAGAGTGCAGAGGAGAGAGGGGCAGAGGGAGAGGGACACAGGGATGGAGATTTGGAAGGGAGGGGAGAGGATGAGGAAGACGGATTTGTCACCAGCAGTGCGAGCTAGTAGAAGGTCTTGAATGATCAACAACAATATTCTGTCTGACACCTGTAATCTAAGTGGTGCACTGCTCAATTATTTCCACAGAGACTGCACACCTTTGCCAGTAGGTTTCCATGGATACCACATGGAGTTCCGTCACGAAGCTCAGATCACGGGGCTAGCCTGTATTAAAAAACAACGATCCACTCTGAGGAGTCATTTCTGAGAATGCAGGCCTGGACAGATGTCATGACCCTCAGTTCTCACTCTAAAAAGCTTTCATGAAAGATTCTCAAGAGCCCTTTCAGATAAACTGAACCGTGTGTAATTTGGCAATGTCTGAAGCTAAACACCCTAGATAAATAGGTCCACATATATGTGAATGATATAAAAGACCCTCACCTCTTACATGGCTTTCCCAATCATTCTGAGTAGTCCCAGTGGATTGGTGTTACCCTGTAAAGGGATGCTCAAAAGTGAAGCAAAATTTTAGAAATATTTCAACTAAACTGTGTAGGGGAGCAGTGCAAAGGGTACAGGAGGTAACTGGGGTAGGAATGGCCAGTGGTCTTCTACTCTGCTTAGTTCTATCAGGTTTTCTGGTATCGTCACACAAGTGTTGGCTACGCCTCTGTTGTGATGACGGTCTGTTTTTTAATCCGGCTGCGTTTGCTCTTTCCCGTCGCTGATATCTCCTAACTGGGCTCCTTGCTCTCTCCCCGGCAGGGTTGCCCGACCACGCCAAGATGAACAAGATGAAGAACTTCAAGCGGCGCTTCTCTCTGTCCGTGCCGCGCACCGAGACCATTGAGGAATCCCTGGGCGAGTTCACCGGGCAAATTAACCAGCTCAACAACCACATGAGCGGGGGTGAGCGAGGGAGACGGTGGGAGTGGGACCTTTATGGCTTGTCTTTGGAGATCCTTAACACTTACACCTTTCCTAGTTCCTTGTACAGTGAGCCTCACACTTCTGCCCTCGCAACAGGTTCCCAATTCCTACAGTCACAAGTGAGAGTCATTACTGTATCAGCACTCCTATAATAACTAAACACTTAAATGAGGCTAGGTCTGAACCCAAATCCATTACACAGCTGCTAGCAGTCCTGCTAGGGTTTAAGTAAGTTGCTCCACTGGCGTGAGTCTGTTCTCTGATGACTAGAGGGTGTCATGGTGCTTAATGCCGCCATCTAGTGAGAGCATAGGGAAGCACAGCTGGAACTTTGTAGAGCAAACATCATTGTACTGCTTTGTGCAGACAAAAGGTTTGCATCGCCCTACAGAATGAACTTCATAAAGTCGAATGAAACCTGCTGAATAATGTTATTCTAACGTAATGAATTGCACACCGCTTTGTGGATCTCCATAATAACTAAACACTAAAAAACTGAGAAAAAAAATTCAAAATCTAACATGAAATACTGTACCAGCATTATGGCTTCCTGTAGACTTGCAATATCATTTTGTAGTTTCTTTGATTACACGATGTTAAATAAAAGATCTAAATTATGTTCATTTTTTTTTTTTTTAATTATGTCTCAATCCTAAAATTCTTGGTGATGCAAAACTTTTGGCCATAGCTGTAGGTTTCCCTGATTTAAAAAAGACAGTTGTGTCTAACACAATATTTTTCAAACTTTTCTCAAAGTGCTGCCACCCCCGTATCTCTAATGCGTGTGATTTTCCGCTGTGTCTTGGTAGATGAGATAGCACTTCGCAGATGACAGCTGGAGATGCCAGATCCCTAATTATTCCTCTCCTTGCCTGAGCTGCTAATTAAGCAAAGCCGCCTAATTGAAGCTCCCACACAGTATGCAATCAGAGTGCTGCGTGAAATCCGAGTTCCAGGCAAAATGGCTCTCGGGCTCTTTCTGCAGAAGCTGCTCTGTTACACAAATTAGCATCGTTAGATTTCGGATCTCATTTTCTGTTCCTTCACAAGGTTGCCCAACTCCCGGGCTTGTACAGACATAACACACAATTAAAACAACACGTTCTGTCATGAGCACTGCCACCTGGCAGGCTGAGGCTTCCTGTGTGGTGCATTTAAGCTGCACAGAATATTGAAACAGATTCACCAAGCTGAATATGCCCTGTTTAAGACAGTATGTGCTTCGTGTGTCTCAGACTCAGAATGTAGCTCCAGTGAGCGCTGTGCAGTCTGTTTTTTATGATAAACACCCTGCCTGCAGATAAATAGATCTGATATTTCACTCAATGTAGAGCTAAAAATAAAATAGAATAAGGCCCCCAGGAATTGAAGAATGCTTTTGTATGATATGAAACTTTAACATAATGCGTATTACTATATAAACAGCTAGTTAGATAAAGCTAGATACATGAAAACAATCTAATTCAGTGGTTGGAGATGGAAGGGGAATGTGGGGCTAATCCACTGTGGCAACCGCTGACCCGCACCGTGGCCAAGACAAACGAGCTTAAGTGGGGCTGGCAGAGTGACAGAGGCCCCCTGGACAGCTAACAATAGGCAGGAGATGGATTTGTCAACGCTGTGTGCGTGTGTATGTGTTCTCTCGGGGCTGGCATAAATGATGCACTGACTGCGTGCCAGGCTGTGACAGGAGGAATCAATCAAACTACAGCACGGATCGTTTTTTAAAGCACCAGACGGGAACCGCCACGTTCTCACACAGATGCACCAGGGGGACGAGGCAATGCCCGGATATACAACTGCCCCAAGTTCTTAAAAACGCACCTCTGCACTTCTCTATTGCAGTCTGCAGGGTGTTTTAATAACACAAGGAAAGCTAACAGATCTGGAGTAATCCTGTCTTGTACCAGCAAGTAGTTTAAATCACAGACACAGAACTGCTTCAAAACATCAGCACCTTCTGAGGAGTGTTGTCAGGCTTTGTAGAGCAAGCCCAGGCTATTTAAGTCACAGTAAGGGTCTATTTTAATGAGCCAAACAGTTTCTGAACTCTGTATCAATGCACTATTTACAGACCTGCATATTAACATCGTTGCATATAGTATAAATCTAGTGAAATGAAGTGAGCAAAAAAAATCCTGTTTCAGAAAGTTCGGGAAGCCCAGTGGAAGTCGGGAGCTGTCGTTTCTGTTTTAACTATTGATGCCGACAGCATGGCTTTTCATATGACAGTATCCTCAATCCGCAATTGTGCTTTCTTTTATAGCAGACAGCCAAAGCCAATCACGGTGCAAGATCTTCCTCCGCCTTGATGGAATGAAGCATTGCAAACGGCCCTTGCAATGGCTCTCGATACTAAAGATGTGCAAGTGGTAAACTCCCTGCCTTGATAAACCGCCCGCCATGTTCTCTAATGATATTGCTTTGGGTTCTGGGGAGTATTCATCTGCACTGGCAGGGTGAGCAGAGAAACAAACAGCAGGTGCTATGAGAGAACAACACCTCCATAGACACATCCATCTTCCTAACATACTCCAGCTGGGTCATTGTACACATGCAGGGCTGACTTGAAGCTGAAAGCCAGGCTGGATTTCAAATCCATTTCTTCATGAAGGCCTGTGTGTGAATACGGCTCTGGTCACAAGAGGAATGAGTCTGTCTTACAAATTAACACAAAACCACCACACAACCTGCACAGGTCAGGATTGAGATGCTCTCTCTCTCTCTCTCTCTCTCTCTCTCTCTCTCTCTCTCTCTCTCTCTCTCTCTCTCTGTATCTCACGCTTGCAAAGCTGTGAAAGAACCCCAACACTGCATCTGTCTGCATCAGTGACCTCACACCTTATAATCTGTCACAAGCACTAAATTCACACCCCAATCCTCTTTCGAAAGGGAATAAATCAGACAGATATTCAGAGCAGCTTGAAGTAGATTTAGGAAGCCAGTGCGGGCAGCTTGGATTAAAGATAATGATTAAAAAAAAAAAAAAATGACTTGATGCCGACCCTAATTACTGTCTTGAAGATCAAAGCTGTCCTAATGGCCTTACAATTAAAATCACAAATCCGCTTTTGATATCTGCGCTCGGCTCTCCTTTTTTTCCTGAAGCATTAGTCCCTTCTACAGCAGTAGCAGGGCCCCCGCACAGTGGCAGATGAATTGAGGGCGATATTTTGCATATCACGATTAATCCTGACCAGAAGCCTTTTTTCAAAACCTATGTTCGTCATTGAACTAATTCAGTTTCTCTCAGTATTTTAAAGGTGTCTCTGCTGGGTGTTTTAAATTTACGGGTGAGAGGCTAATCTGTCAATAGATGATTAGAGAAGGGTTTAGAGCAGGCAGCAGATCGTTCTGCACAGGTTTCCTTTTATAAAGATCCCCAGAGAGGAGCTGAATAGTGTGTTCTTGTCTGCTTTGTCTGTGTATGCCTCAAATCGCCTATAACACATACAGAGGAGATTTCAAAAGGACCTCATGTTTTTTTCATGTTGGCTCTTGTGCGCTCGGACAGAAACAAGCTAATTAAGCGACAATAGAGAAGAGTGAATTAATAAGAGGCTGAGGCGAAGTGTTGCCTGGGCTCCCACTTACTGGAGTCCCATGAGCTGTCCCTCATTTGACTTATTTGTAATGCTAATGTATTCTTTAAGAGGCCTTTTATGTAAGATGCATCTTCCTGCTGCCCCTCTTGAAAGATTACATTTGAAAAATTAACGCAAATACAGTTACAGTTTTTGAACAAGTAGTCAAAACTCAAGCAAGTGTCAAAAGCAAAAAAGAAATCAATAAAAATGATGCCAGTGGGTGATCAAACGATACTATACGATGATCGATGCATCACCCCAGCCTTGCGTGGTTTATTTAAAGACTGGTTCTGAAAGCTGTTGCTTTTAATTAAAAAGGATGGTTTTGTATCAAGGAAACGTATTTTTAATGAGGATTTGGCAGCTATGGACTATGGACGGATTCATTTCAGCAATAACGACTGCTCTCTTTACACAACATCATCACGAACAAGACAAACACGCACTTCATGGGAAATAGTTGGGACAATCAAGCTGTTTTGTTTTACTGTGATTTAAATGCACGCTATCAAAAAAAAAACATACAAAGCTTGAATGTAGACAAGAAAAGCCTTTGATCCGTTAAAAGTTTGGCACTTAAGAAAGCTATCATCATAAGCATAAAACCAGAGTTTAAAACCCATAAGCACTGTCCACAAAAGTGGAGCGGAGTTAGCTTTTGATATTTCTTTTTGAAACAAGTGTTCTCTGTTGCGATCAACAGTCTAATAGAGTGCCAGATAGGACATCAGGTTCTGGTTTACACACTGTCTCTCCAGAAGGTCTGTTAGAAATGTAAAACAAACTCCTCTGGTTACATCACACTGCACTGTTAGAATAGATGTTACCTTTACTTCTTCTTTAAAGCTGTTATATGATGCACTTCAGTACATCCTGCATAGCCCATGCCTTACCACAGTGGTCTGTTTAATGGGGATTGTTATATAAGTCTACAATACAAACTTTTTGAGTCTAATGATGATAACTAGCAATGACCTAGGTAAAGAAAAGGAAATCTTTAAGATTGGGTTTAAGTTGTATTAATAGTAAGTGTGTTAGAGATTGGTTATATATCATAGTTTGAAACAACAGCTCTCAATTGAAACTGTGCTTGCCTTTTTGCTATACAGTCTCCTTTTCCAAATACATATGAGAAAATAATTATTAAAAAAAAATGCTGACACAGACTGCATCATAAAGCAAGGCATTTTACACTTCTCCAAGTGCCAGTAGTAAATCGGCAGGAAGTCGGGTCAGGTGCATTGTGGACTCTGTAGTTTCATAACAGGAGCGTGCATACCGATACTGGCACGTAAGTATTAAAAAAAAAATATATATATATATATTTTCTGGATTTTCTAAACAGAGGCATTTCCACGTTTAAAGGTGGCAGCCTTGTCTGTAACACACTGGTCTTCCTATTTTGTCCTCCCACAGACCTGGTCCCCAGTGATCTGCAGCTGACAGCCCTGCACCCCGCCCTGCAGCCAGACCGCAGTCCTGCTCCCTGTATTGAGGGCACCCAGTCCCCCACGCAGCTCCGCTACCAAAAGAACCACCGCCACCGTCGATTCTCCATGGAGGTGGGTACCGCTGCCTGGGTGCTATTCCTTACACAGGGGGAGAGGACGCCAGAGAGCAGCATTAGAGACCGCCTGTGTTAGTGCTGGGACAGACGTGCTGTTTTGCAGACCTCATTCTATAGTATTTATTAAATTGTTACTGTTGTTCTCATGTCATGTGATTAAACGGTTGGGGTAGGTTTATGGCACAGAGTTCCTCTTGTGGTTTTGGTAAAGTTTGTCTCGTTGCGTCCCCCCCCCCTCTCTCCAGGACATCACCAAGCGCATATCCCTGCCTGTGGACACCCGTCTCCCGGAGGACTTCCTGCAGAAACTGCACATGGACAGTCCGCCTGTGTCCAAACCGCTCAGCAGGACGTCCAGACGGGCATCGCTGGTCAGCACTCGCCTCCTCTCCTGAACTCTGACCTCCTTTCACTGCCAATCACAAAGCGTTTCTATTCAATGCTGGGAGCAGATTGTGCTATTAAAAGGAAATGCCGCAGCTCACTTTGCAGCTGCACTTGCAATAGCATCTTACAACTGCACACTGCAATGGAAAATATATGTAAACTATTTTCAAGGCAACTGGTATTAACGATTTCACAACTCATTATGTATTTCCCTAGTAGTTATTTTGCATGAGTGTGCCATGTATGAAACATGTAAAGGTTTGTAAATGTTGTTAGATTGCTATACAGCGAGTATATAAGCACGGCTCCATGTATTAATGCCTAGATTCTTTCTTGGACATGTTTATTCTCTTTAGTCTGACCTTGGCTTCGGGAAGCTGGAGACCTACATCAAGCTGGACAAGCTGGGAGAGGTGAGAATAATCCCTTCTGTTCAATAAACAATCACAGTACAGTTTTTGTGGCATACAGGGCAGTTCAGATACATGTAGAGCAGTGGAGTCCACTGACAAACTACAGCCCACAGCCCCTAGACTTCAGAACACTGTAACACTGACTGACTAACTATGTGGATTAACCTCTCTCTCCTTCCTCTCTCTCTCTCCCACCCCAGGGCACCTATGCCACGGTGTTTAAGGGGCGCAGTAAGCTCACAGAGAACCTGGTGGCTCTGAAAGAGATTCGACTGGAGCACGAGGAGGGAGCCCCCTGCACTGCCATCCGAGAAGGTGTGCCCCAAATATCCCACTGGAGTACCAGGACCAATATTAACAAGAAGCACAAAGCCCCTCACCCATTCGCCCGCTGCTGAATCCTTTACCAGAATATAGACGTTGCAAGAGAGACACACTAGATTGCTTTCCCTCATAAGTATAGTATATATAAACATTTTAAATTGGATGTTAACAAGAACATGGAAAGTGTTATAACTGTGGCAGGCCAGTGATGGGAATGGTATTGCATTGCATTGCTGCGGTGTGTGTGTGTGCGTGCGTGCGTGCGTGCGTGTACGTGTGTGTGTGCGCACTCGTGCATGTGTGTGTGTGTGTGCATGTGTGTGCGTGTGTGTGTAACCCTCCTTCCTGTGCCCACAGTGTCCCTGCTGAAGAACCTGAAGCATGCCAACATTGTGACGCTGCATGACATCATCCACACAGACCGCTCCCTCACACTCGTCTTCGAGTACCTGGTAAGGCATCTGGGATGAAACAGACATGAGTGCATATGCAGCCTTCACTTCTAAATCAAGAAAGCTATGATGTGGAGCCATGTACTGCATTGGACAGCCCTGACTTAGACTATACACATATAATGAATCTCTTCACTCTGTGGTGTTCTGATTCTCGATTCTCATCCACTCTCTCTCTGTGTTGCAGGATAGTGATCTGAAACAGTATCTGGACAACTGTGGGAATATCATGAGCATGCATAACGTTAAGGTAAGATGACAAAACTGTACAGCGTCTTGCATTGCACTGGACTGCATTGTACTGTACTGGACAGTACTGCATTGTATAACAGTAACGTCACAACAAAACACAGTCCTGATTAAATCCATCATCAGGAATAAATGCTTAATTGTGTGTGATACAGACAGGAAGCACAATGGTCTTTGTGGGCAATAATGAATTTGTGGTTAGGTCACTGATCATTCATTGATTATTTGTACCCACTTGGAACCAGTGTATCCTCTCTGTATTGTATTGCACTTCACTACACTGTACTGGATTGGACTGTACTGTACTTGTCACTGGTATCTCTTCCCCCTCCTCAGATCTTCATGTTCCAGCTCCTGCGGGGTCTCTCGTACTGTCACAAGAGGAAGATCCTCCACAGGGACCTCAAACCCCAGAACCTGCTCATCAACGAGAAGGGCGAGCTCAAGCTGGCTGATTTTGGTAAGGGGCATCGGCCAAAGCCAGCGATTTCATACTGGTTGCTATTGGATATTTACTTTCATACATACCTTGGCACACACGGCATGCCAGGTTATTACAATGTCGTTTGTGTAGCTACTGGCAGCAGTGAAATCAGCTGTCTTAGTGCCAGTAAGAATCTAACCAGGTTGTTGAAGAAGCCAGTTCTAGGGAAAGCTAAAGACCATCAGCTTTAATTCATTTTTAACATCACTTATTTAAAGCGGTCTTGAACTGTTCCACCTGTGATTTATTTAGAGAGGAGCAGGGACTAGCACTATTGACATTGCACATGTATTTAACATGGAAAGATCTCTTGAATGTGCTTTGATAAAAGTGATCTGGAGGAGGACGCTATGCTTTGGTCTGGCAACATAACAGGTAAACTTCAGTGTCTACTAATATGGCAATGCAATTGGGCAGTTATATCCAGTGTTCACTTCTCTGTGCCAGATACCACAGGGAACAATCACAGGACTTTGACAGCAAACTTTGAAAAGTTCTTTACTACACTAACTTAGTGATCAAAGAAAAGAAAACAATGTGCACAGCGGTGATGAGGAAAGGCAGGCGTATCATATACTGTATGATACCAAATTACATGCCACTGTTTAATATAGTTTGTACTGTACAAATGAACTTCTGCATTGCACTGTTACAACTGCAGTGCCATGCTGAGCTTCGTTTCTAAGATGATCGGACACCTCAGCTCTCAGAGCGATTAGACACAGGTGCAGGAAGAATACATCAGGGCAGCTTTGTCGTGGATTTATTCTCTAATATCCAAAGAGACTCAGGATTCAGGTTGATCAGCTCTAAATATTTTTATCAATTTATACAGAGGAAGAGTCAAAGAAAGACTGTTTGAGTTAAAGTAGATATTTTTACAGGATTTTTACAAGCTTGAAGATAGGGTGTGTTTGGTGCATTTTACTGAGAGATTAAGGCAAATTATAATGCAAGTTTGTATGTGACATTATTGGGCAGCCCAGACTATGGAAGTTGTAGAAGTTAGCATTAGCAGGGCACTGAAACGACGTGTGCTCTCTCTCTCTCCTTGCTGCAGGGGCGTGGGCTGCATTCAGTACGAGATGGTGACGGGACGGCCCATGTTTCCGGGCTCCACGGTAAAAGAAGAATTCTACTTGATCTTCAGGCTCATAGGTGAGGTTGACAACTGCACTCTCCGCTTTAAACCCTAGGTGGCGATCACAGCTAGTGAGCTCCGGCACGCACTGGCCAGCAACCCAAGTTGATCCATTTCAGTTGTGCTGTAGTTCTGGTTCACTAGCCATGCGTTTACCAGCAATAAACTTAAAAATAGGAACTGTGCAGCTACTGCCGCAGCGTGCCTACCAGCACATCTTCAGTGCAACCATTCTCATTGCTTCATTATAAGCCAGGCCATAGCAAACGCTATGCTGTGATACCCTTTAAGAGCTTTTGAATCTTCATTCATTTCAAGTAGCCAAATGCAATCTGTAAGAAAATATAATGACAGCTTTGGAGTGTGCCCACTTAAGTGCCATAAAAAACACAGAACCCAGATTTCAATTAAAGGATGCGTGCCGTGCACAAACATATAGATGCAGATTGGATACGGCAGGTGTTTACAGCTTTACATGAAGTGTGTAATTCCTTTGGAAATTCCACCCCGCCGGAAAGCAAATCAAAACCCGAGTTTGAATTTAAGCTCCTGGTTTCCGATTATGCTTGCAGATTTCTACAGACAGTATACAATTATCAATAAGTTACCTTGTTGTGTGAACGGAATCCCATCGCGCTTGGGAATAGGAAACGAGCGTGGGTTATCAATGTTAATCAATATCCCTTATCAAAACAGTGCGCTCTTACTGAGGATTCACCAATGCACCAGTGCCCCCCTGTGGAATTTAACAGTACCGCATCCAAAACCGATCCCTTTCGGTAACGTATGTACCGCATTTTACAAACATTACATGGAAACCTCGGTAAAAATCGGTCAGTATACGGGAGCGATTGAAGCAAACGATCAGATCTATTAGAGGCCAGTGTGAATTGTTTTCAAACGATCTCGGCAAAGACAATGGGAGCGGTTCGTTTCCAGTCACACCAGCCTGAAACACTTCAGTCTTCACACGCTGCAGTTTCTGCTCGCTGTGGGGATCACATCTCTTCTACGCAGTCATTTTTGTAATAAGTGTGATGCTTATAGTAGTCCCAGTCCTTCATTTGACATTTCTTGTTATTATTTTGAATTGGGTTTTTAAAGTTTTTAAATGGATACGTGTACGCAGTTTGTTTAAGTCTGGTTTGGTACACAGATTAAAAAAAAAAATAGCAATTTTCAATAACGGTATTTTTGCATAATTGCACTGTATTGCTGCGTGTTGCAATTATACAAAAGCGAAAGAAAAATCCTAGACAACATAACATAACAAAACCGGCCAATGTCTTTGATAGAGAACTAAACACTATAGCGACGTTTGAGTGTCTGAGTCCAAATAAAAACAAACAATTTTAATCAAAAGTTTATATATTTCTTAGAAAATAATACCGGGAAAATATTTAATACTAGACAAAAAAAAAAAAAAAAAAAAATCGGGTATAAATCAGTAAAAACCGAGGTTCCGTTAAAAAAAAAATCGGTAAAATTCGGAATAAACCGGAAATGAGGAACATAGCGAAAGCACAGCGGAAGCAAAGCAAAGAACTGTCACGTGTGGTAAAGAACTGAGAAGTATGGCAGCACATGTTACAAAGCAATGGAAATCCGTAGTGTAAAGGCAAACTAATACAAGCAACAAATACCAAGCAATCACCATCAGGCTGAGAAAGATGCCCCCTGGATTGAGACAGCCTAGGAGAGGACAGTGAGAAAGCATGCTGTCATCTACACAGGGATCCATTGGTTTGACCCCATTGCAAGCTAACTCAGTACAGGCTGTCCTGCATTCATCGTTCCTCTGCCGCTAATCGCTTCCGCTCCAGGAGTGCCCATGTCCAGCGTGTAGAATGAGTTACAGCCAGGCCACGAGGTGCTCACTGAACCGTCCAGGACTACATGACTGCACAGGCAGTACAAACATCCTGGTTGCTCTTATTTACATTTGCACGCTGTACAGGAATGATTTACGCACATTCAAATCTGCCTTTTTTTTGTCCGTTTATCTACCGTGCTTACTAACTGTTCCAGCTTCTGAAGAGACTCCTCGAGGTCAATGGGGACGCGAGGAGACATATCAGTATTTCGCCATGCGCCGAAGCCCACTGGAGAAGCATTGACGCCTGTACAACGCTAACATACCCCCCCAGACCTCTTTCAGGTTCTCAGAATTGATTGTTTTGTTGGAGCAGTCAGTCAGGCAAATAATGTATCTGAGGCCATGTTTCCCGAAGGCTGTCTGTTTGTTCTGCGGTTAAAAACCTTTTCTTGTTTTACAGGTACGCCGACAGACGACACCTGGTCTGGTATAACAGCGAATGAGGAGTTTAAATCCTACCATTTCCCTCAGTACAAACAACAGCCTCTCATAAACCACGTGCCCAGGTAGCAGTCAGTCTTTTAACTAGGATTGCCTACATATTACAATTGTAGAAAAAGTCATTTTAATAGAAAACCTGGTGGTCAAATGGCATAGTTACAGGGGTTTTTTTTTTGTTCTGTATGGACCCTTTGGAGAGAACTTCTTGTTAAAGACTATTTCAAATAATCGAATCCAGTTTGCTGTCCATGAAAACGTTTTTTTTACACTGTTTCAAGCATGTTAATAAACACCTTTGAAATACTGTAAAAGTCCTTAAACAGTCCTTAAAATATTGTGAATAGGACCCATATCTCCAAAAAATAACAACGCTAAATAGCCCTTCCCTTTATTTTTGTTCTAGGTTAGACACAGAGGGAATTGACCTTCTTGCAAATCTCTTATTGGTAAGATATCTTTTTTTTTTTTGTATTTCTATTTGCATAAAATCTACCGACGTTGAGAATGTTCTTTCAGGTGGTCCTGTTATATTATGATTAAAAGCTGTGTCGCTGGTTGTTGATAATGAAATTATTCCTATTAAATATTAGATAAACCCTGATTTAGACCATGTCAGAATGTTTCAACCTAAAATATCAATGAACGGGAGTACTGCCTTTACCCACTCTAAACTACCACGGTTTTATGTCATTTTAAAGGCAGAATAAGAAACAACACTTTTAACTAAACCCAGAGAAGCTTGGTTAGATTGCAACCCTGGGGCCAGTTGGCTTAATCCATGTGGAAAGCGAGCGGCTGTAGCTCTTAATGAAATAGCTTAACAGTGGCCTGAGGGTTCGAGTCTACACAATTCCATCCAGTGCCTTCCATGTAGCCTCAATTCTCTGTTGAGACAAGGGGCAGCATGCTTGAACAAATGTATGAGAAGTTGCTTCAGGTGCAGCGCTTCTGGTTTGAGCTTGTGCTGCACTGTAAGAAAGTTCTGACCCTCAGGGCCGCTGCTCACTCTTGTTTTGTTTTTTTTCTTCATCCTCACAGTACGAGGCGAGAAGCCGGATATCTGCAGAAGCTGCTTTGAGGCACCCATACTTCAAGAGTCTAGGGGAGCGGGTCCACTCTCTACCTGATAGTAAGACCACAGTTAGGGTGGGGTTTAACAGATTGCCTCTAACACCCAGAGTCCTATTCTGAAGCAAAGCACAAGCGCATTTTCCAAGAGGAACTGAACCCATAACCACCTTTGTGTGTGAGAAATCTCACACTCAATCCTTTTCAAAGCTGTGAAAATGACTTTAGATCAAAACGGACCACATGTTTTATTTAACACAGTGTCTATGTATGAATGTCACTGGATCAGTATAAAAGTGGGTCTCGCTTGAAAAAAAAAGGTGCACGATTCTGTTCAAGTTATTAAACATAAAATATTCATAGTGCGAGAGACTTTGACCTTGGACTTGCTATTCACACCTGCAGAGTTTCCAGTTCTCAAAACCGCTCAGGTTGTGCAACCAGGTCACCTGAGCGTTCAGAAGTGATGGGCATGCTTTGTGTGGGGTGACATTACACTTTCATTTACCTGCTGAACAAGGTAATCTAGTAAGAATAACATAACCAGTGTGCACTCTGTTCTTTTCCTCTGCAGACAGTTCCGTGTTCTCCCTCAAAGAGATTCAGCTCCAGAATGATCCAGGATACAGGGGCTCTGTATTTCAACAAGCAGGTGGGCTCATCGCACATTCAAATACAAGACACACTATTAACTAAAAAAAAAAAAAAAAAAATATATATATATATAATATATATATATATATATATATATATATAAAAAACGCTTATATTGTGTGTCCCCCTAGACCCGCGTTATAGCTTCAATTCTGGTGCATGTGGAGTTGTGAAAGGTTCCTTTCAGGTATATCTAATTCAGGTCACACCTGCGCAAGTGAGGTTCGTGATGAAGGGCTGGCAATATTAAGATCCACCACTGTTTATATCAGAGGTGGCCAATCCCAGTCCTGGAGGGTCATTCCACTCCAGGTTTAACAGGTGAAGTGAGATCACTAACTACTTTAGGGTCTGGATAGAGTTTTAATTAGCTCAATTACACGATTTAGAACAGGATTGGAGCAAAGACCAGGAGTGGAAGGACCAGCCCTGTTTTAGATCATTTCAACAGATCCTATTGTGTTGAGGGCTGATACTGAAAGCGTAGACACCCTATAGTGAGCAGAACCTGAGCCAGGGCCTTTCAGACTGCAACATGCAGTCTTATATTATACTGTCATGAAAGGAGGCTTCTCATTTTCTTTTGTAGCTCGTGGCAAGAACAGAAGACAGAGCATCTTTTAGGCTCAGGAAGGTGGAGTGGCTGTAAAGGAAGGGAGAGGGAGAGGTGGGGGTTTGCATTCCAGAAGAACAAGGAGGATGGGCTGCCCATCGGCGGGGAAGCCTGGTTCCTGTGCTGCACTCTTTACATTGAGAAACTTGAACTCCCAGTTACACCACAGCAGAGCACCATTACTGACCACCGGATCTGGCTTAGCAACATTCTCTCAGTATTTGTTTCTGCTGCCTCCAGACACAATTTCCGAACCCATTCTATCCCAGCCTAGATTCTATTCTATCCCATTCTAGCCTGCTGGATCCAAGTGGGTAAGAAAACCAGGAGAAGTCTCCATTGGTAGTTCTGAATGCTTTCATTGCTACCAAAAGTGGACACTAACAAAAACGATCAAGCATTTACAATGAGGAATCACTGAATGATCGTGAAGGGTCTGTCAGCACTCCAGAGCATCTTATGTGACGCTGCAACCCCATGCATTGAACCGGTCTTCTATGTTTAACAGTAATACCCCAGTGCAATCTTTATTGCTGTGATTCCACAGTAAGTTAAGTCATCGTGTGGAGGCTGGCTGTCATTAGGAGCCTGAGCAGCCAGCATTGCTCAGCCTCTGTTCACTGTCCTCTCGCCCCAAACCGAACATGTTTTGTAATAACATGAAGACACACCACCTACTAACTTATAATAAGGGTAGAACTAGGAACCTCCTGGTGTGTCCAGGAGATTTGATATTGCCCACAAACTCGCTGTACCACCTAGTGTGCATAACAATAGAGCTAGCAACAGCAAGCACCACACATTGTTCTCCAACACTGATGAAAGCAGACCTATTGACAGCAGCCCTGATACCGTGTCTGCCCCCGATTCAGTGTATACCTCTCATTCACAATGATCCAAACTAACCCCAGCCGTATCTGTGACTTTCCTTTCCACCCTGTGTATCTGCTCTACCTGTCACCCCTGTTTGTGATACTCACACATGGGGGAAAAACACAGGTACATTTTACAGCAACATCTCTGTCCATACATGACAGTTAATATACGGTATGTTCATATACAGTTGGTCTTTAAAATGGTGCAATAGCGTATATATATATATATCTTGTTGTTAATCTTTTTAACTTAATAAAGCACATTTTGCCAATGCAATGCACTTTCATAGTTTAAACTACAGACCTCCATCATATGGGATAAAAATACAGAGTGAAATTTAAGATGATATAATCTGCAGTTTCTATGCTTGTTTACTTTGACATAAACTTCACTGATGAATAAATACTATATAAATACAACAAACACAATGGTAATAACTAAAAAAAATTAAATAAAAGAAATACAAAATGTATACTTTTGAATGAGCTGTATTTTCTGATATCTGGAACTGCTGTACTGTTGAATAAACTGCCGAAGTATTCGAAAGCCGTTTGAAATACTGCACGTGTAATAACTAAAGAATTAATATAATGTCTTCAAGCGTTTTCTGAGAATGTGATCATACAAGGAGTTAAAGAGTGCATTGTATGTTGAACACTATTGTAGACGATGTCTAATTGTTTTATAAATGCGGTATGTTTAGACTTTTTGTATGGAATATGTGGTATTAAATATTCTGTGTGATTATTCTGTTGTGAAGATTATGAAACTGAATGTATTGTGGATGCTGCCAAGCCATAATTTATGACAATGAGAAAAGATAAATAAATCCTAAGTAAATACTTGGCTTGTTTGTAGTTCTGTATGATTGCACAGGGGACCAGTTTGGCTCCCATTACATACACCTCTCTCCTTGTTTAAAAACTGATGCCAGTAATATTCTGGCTCAAACGTTTTTCAGGGCTGTCCATCTCATGGCCCTTTGAGTTCCACAATATGTTTATTTTGATAAAGACATCAGCAACGGAAATAAGACTCCTTTTGCATAGCAGTTTCATAAATTCCAGGTTTTAAAAAGTGTTTGATTATCCATCGTGTACATAGGTAACAAGCTCAGGTGTGTTACTAAACCTAGTAAACCTGGCATGGGGTCTTATTTCCATTCCTGGATGTGTTTTCTAGTCAAGGATCTTAATGGGTTTGAAAATACCACAAGGGTAACCTCTAATATCTGGATGAAGCCCCCTAAAAATGTAAACTAGATGGTGTTTAAACATGACATGTCTGGTGACCTCAAACATGCTGCCGCTTCTGGTTAAACCTCATTTTAGTTCTCTCTGTCTTTGCTAATATTCAGTAACCTACATAGTTTTAATGAACTGAATTACGGTCCGCTGCGTGACTGTCTTGCCCACGGGACTACATTTCCACCCCAAAATTAGAACAAAGAAAATCTTGAGCAGAGAAGATTAGTTTTCCCATTTCGTTTGATGATAAATCGAGGGCTAGCACCTAATTACATCTTCTAAATGAAAAGCCATGCTGTGCTAAAGTTGGCTGCCTGACCTGTACCCCACAGAACTCAGTGTATAGTCTGCCCAAAGATGAAATTCTCCTCCATAAATCTTTTCTCTTCCCTGAAGAATCCAATCCTATTAAAACAAAACAAAAAAAACAATGGCATCTTTCCTCTGGCAATCGTTGACCCGTTGCCAGCCCAGGTTTCCTGCTCCCAGACGTTGGATTGTGCAAACCTACTCAGCACTGCCGTTTACAGAACAGACTCCATTTACCCAGGTATGTTATGTAACCTGCAACCTGGAGTGAGATTTCAAATGCATTGGCCAATATGTGTGCTGTAGGAATCTAAGACTGACCTCATTTGGAAAGGATGTTATGATTTAAATAGTCTAAGTTAATATACACATGTTTTATTCATTTTCCTTTAAAATAGGCGAGTATCAGGATTTTAATCTTGCTTTGCAAACTGGCTCGTGTCCAATGTAGAGGACAGGCATTGAAAGAGCTGGGCAAATCTTCTTAAGCCGAGGGAAGCACAAAGTCACTTTGTGGCTTGGAGCTTGCTCGCTGGCGACTGCACGGCACACCAGGCAAGACTTGAGGTTTGATAAAGCAAAGTTTTCTCAAACTAGGTCTCCCGGTTGCCTGGTTTCAAGCCACTATTCCTTAAAAAGAAAAAAAAAAGTGGATTTGTGTTCCCTCAGCTTTAGAAATGGCATATTGCTCAGTACAGAACCTGCAGGCTTTCTTTAGAATTGTTTTGTGTCTTCTGTAAAGAACCACTCTTATCCACGGAACTGCACAGGGTTGTATATACTGGGTTCCAAGCACACAATTATAATATTTGGAACCTCTGACTGGTTCCAAATATGAACCCAAGAGTGTGTTGTTGAAAACAGAACAGGGAGCTTCTCTCACAATCCGGATACAAGCAAATTAGACCTGTATTTTCGATTCCCACATGTAAATAGGAACTACTATTTTGAAAATATATGCCATGATATCAAATGATGCTTCTCAAGCACTGCAATGGAAAATTAGAGGCGGTAGCTTCTTTATTGCAAAATGTCTGACGTCAGATGTCTTGTAAACATCTAGTTATTAAAGAAAAAAAAAAAAAAACACATTTAAAATGTTACTTTCTATCTTTTCATTATTTATGTAAAGTGTATGTTTTTTTTTTCTTCTTCTCCTTAAGTTTCTTACTGTAGTGTTTTAAACAGCTTGAATCTTTTAAATCCTATCCCCGCTTAATCAATCACCCGCCTTGCTAACTGTGTACTCGTTAACACCTGAGGGAAACGGGTGCTGTCTTTGGCGAATGGCCTCTCTTAGAATGAATATCGGTTTTAAACACACAGTGGATTACAATTAGATTAAAACTGCAGCTCGGACTGACTAAATGTAGCGACGCCGTTGAAAGCATTAACTAAAACTTTCACAATGTTTACAAGCCGAAAGGGAGGGCGTTACGCATATCTTCAATATAAAAAGGCAAGCTTTCCCACTTTTTTCTACAGTAGTACAAAGCAAACAAATTGTCCAAGACAGTAACACACCGTTTAGAAACAGATAGAGCAGTCTCGCCTTGCAGTTTACACTGGGCGTGGCTTTAGCAACCAAGTCAAAAAGTTTGTCTTGGGTTTAAAAAAAAAAAAACAAGATTGGTCAGGAAATCCATAAGAAGACACTAGCAGCAGGGGGTGAACACATCGAGCTACAAAAAAAAAGGTGTACAATTGAAAGATAGAAAAAAAAAAAAAAAAAAAAAACCTGGTATTTGATTCTACCTGCCCGGTCTACCTGCCCCCAGCTTTATTGGCTCCCTGTGCAATGCTGCTGGACGAGCGGATTGTCACCCTTTTCAAACAGAACCTGCAGCACACGCTCACTTACTGGAGCGTGTTCTTCAGTTTCGGACTCTGCATCGCTTTGCTCGGTCCGACCATCCTGGATCTGCGGTGCCAGACACAGTCCACCTTGCAGGAGATCACATGGGTGTTTTTCTCGCAGCAATTCTGCCTGCTGATCGGCAGCGCCGTCGGAGGAATATTCAAAAAGACGTGAGTGTACTTCTTTCTGCATCACGACGACATCCTTATTAGTAGGGTTATTACCAGTCGTAGTGGCAATGGTGGTGTATTTGCAATGTGTGTTTAATTAATTAATTAATTAATGGGTTATTAGCTTCCAGAAATGTACCCCTCATAGTCAAATGCAGTATGTCGCATAATATACGCCGCTGTGTTAACATTAAACTTATGGAGTCCGAGTTAAAATATGTGCCTACACCTTAATATAATTTGACAAGGGTACTGTATGGCTAGGCTGACATGGGTCGTATAGTATGTTATGGTTTAAAATAATTACATAAAATACAGCATTGTAATTTACACGGGGTGGCGGTTGCCTCTCCTCTCCTCGCCTCGCCACCAGGTAAACTGCTTGGCAATTCAGGAGCCTGATAAAGACCCAATACAAAGAGCCTGTGTTTTGCTATTGGCATCACAAGTTCATAATGACTTTCATGCCTCGCATTAGTAATCATGTAGTCAGAAAACAGTCTAGGAATAACATGTTGCAAAAATAAACAGAGGTAGAATTGTGTTACAGCTGTCGAGATGTTATATTGTGTGAACTGACACTATTTCCTTTTTGCTAAGCAGTTATCTAGTCATGATGACACTCGCATCCTACATTTAATAACTCTCAAGGGACACAAAAGCTAATACACAGTTTAGTGAAGCTTCCAGGGAAACTCGGTCCCGGTCTGGGTATTTCCATATAAAACCATTTCATTAGTTTATTGATTGGGTTTAGCTATTGCCAGCTTCTTTCCTGAAGATGCAAGCAGGTGCTTTGAGAGTGGCTTCTAGTTGTATTATATATTAATCCCAATTGTTATATGAAAGTTAGCAAATGCAACATATGGTAACTAACTCTGTGTGGTAGTTATGGCCTGTTAATGTCTAACCCTGTTTTATCAATCTCAGTGTGCAGTGTTCGTGGTAACTGATCGCTTTCCCAAAAGTCCCAGTGTGCGTCAGAATGCTTTTAGTGCCATATCTCTCTCTCTGAGGGCGATGGTAAATTGAAACTTCGGGAAATGAATGTTCGTTCGTCACAGCTGGATGGTGTGTTTGACACAGCTTTTCAAAGATATCGGGTACCGCTGCCGGTACTACTTGGCTGATAAGGAAAATAAAACAGAAGGGGCTTTTGTTTGGGATGCTTTTTAGTGTTTAAAAGCAGCAGCATTACACATAAAAATGAACAGCTAATATGGGGAACTGTTTTCAGCCTATCCCTTGCTTTGTCCAAGCAAAATTAGGATGCTGGGCTCCTGGGAGGAATCGCATGACTGTGTAACTCGTAGAAGTCCATAGCAGTATTATGAGAACGTGTAACTAACGCACACATTCATTAGAAACTGAGGACTTTAATAATATGACAAATACTAGTAATTTTTCGTTAATGTTATCGTACTAAACTGTTACTCGTTGCTGATCATCTGGACCTTAAACATCTCAGTTGTAGATGTTTTGCAGGAAGGTGTAACTGGGTTCTCCCCCTGTCCCGCAGGTTATTCTGCTCCTTGACGGCTCTCTTTGTCTCCTCCCTGCTCATCTCGGTAGTCTTTGCCATCATCCCGCTGTGCCACAATGTCCTGGTGCTGGCAGTGGTCATGGCGGTGGCAGGGCTGGCCATGGGCGTCATCGACACCATCGCCAACATCCAGCTGGTTAAGCTCTACCAGAAGGACTCGGCCGTCTTCCTGCAGGTCTGTTCCTCCTCATCCTTTCTCCAGGACTTCAGAAACACTCCATTCACACATTCTTTGAGATAACAGGGAGTTGATTAGATGCTCTAAAAATATCGGTCTGTGGCTTAACCTCCAGCAAGGTACAATCAACCCCTTGGGTGTTTTAGCTAGTGCCTTCATCAGTGTACTAGCCAAAATGTTTATCTACGTTTACTTACAAAACTATCATCCCTCACTCCTGACGCACGGCCACGAAATCTGAACAGAACTGGGGTAAGTAACCTGTTCTGACAAAGGACTAGATTCACTGAGCAAATTCTAACACAACAGGAGAGGCATGACTAAGCCATTCCTACAGGGCTCTTAAACACACTGATGCATGAAGTTTGGCAGCAGCAGCAGCAGCAGCAGCACGTCATTGCTCCCTTTTAAAATAAAAGCAGTACACATATGTTCCTGGGTAGCTCTAAATGACCTCTATACTGTACATTACAGGAAAGCAGCAGTGGTGGGGGTCCAATAGAGAAAGCTCTGTGGCATTCCTGGCTTCAGCAGTCCTGTGATCCTTTGCTCCCGGGTGCAGTTTCTTGTGTGTCATTTCCAGTTTTGTGTCCTCTCTGTCTCTCCTTTTCTTTCGTTCATGTATTGCAGGGCTGCCTACTCTGTGACAGATGCTTTACCAGGACCCCTACAAACCTGACTCGAACTCTGCAAACCTGTCTGTGATGTAGTGTCAGCTGTTCTGCTTTCTAATTCCCTTCAGGCTCTGCATTTCTTCATTGGCCTGGGCGCCCTGGTGAGCCCCCTCATTGCGGACCCTTTCCTCTCAGAGACCAACTGCTTGCAGGGCAACAACACCAGCAACGCCACCGAGGTCATGCACCACATCCGGCACACGCTGACCAGCCCGTCTGCCAGTAACCTGTCCCAGTACGAGCTGCCCATGGAGGGAGAGGTGGTCACCCAGGTCTCCTACGCATTCTGGATCATGGCTCTGATCAACGTGAGCCAGTCTTTACTGCTTTCCAACTCCGTGTTCTAAACAGAGTTTAGTGTTAGGTCGTATTAAATACGTTTTTTGCTTGGGATTTCAGGGACGGAAATAAAGACTCCCATTGCATAGCAGTTTGATACATTCCTGGGTTTGCTACAAGTGTTTGTTGCAAAGCTCATGATAAAAACTGGACTGATTGAAACTGCTATGCAATAGGAGCCTTGTTTCCATCCCTGGTTTTCGCGATCATTACTTTTGAAGCTCGCATGAGTTCAGAATGCAGGGCAGTTTTTAAACCTGTACTGTAGATATGATGTGATAAGGTGTACTGATGGTCAAACTAGGGGACAGTGTAATAAGACCCCAGGGCAAGGACAAGGGCTGTGCAATCTCCTTTTAAAAAAAAAAAAAAAAAAAAAAAAAAAAAGAGAAAGGAAGTCCTGCTGCACTACACAGTGCATTGTAACTGGGAGGCCCTGTGTTTACTCATGCTGTGTGATACTGCTTAGCTCCTGTTCACAAGCGCCTCGGCAGCAGCTGGAAAGCTGGATGGTTCAGGGTGATTTCTCAGCCTGGGCCGTGTTTGCACAAGCAAGGTGTGACTGTGTTGTCTTAGAAAGCAAAGGTTGGCCTGACCAGTTAACCCAAATCAAATGATCTTCAGTGGCAATGCAGTGGGTCAGTATTACTGCAACGATGAAACTGCCATTGGTAGAATAGTACTGTTCATGTGACCAATCGTATCACAGTAACTGTGAACCAATGCCCACTAATAATCCCATGGCACCATATCAGTGCCACTTACTGTATTAGAGCCAGTATACAATATTTCTTCCATTGCCAGTGCTGGTATAACCTGCTGTTCTGTTTCAGGTTTTTTTTCAGGTAATATGCTGGTTGTTCAGAGAAGTTTTAGTGTAGAGGGGAAAAGCTCTTTATACTGTAAATGGAATACCGTGACGGTGAGGGTTGTTATGAAATGTTATGGCTGCTCTTCCATTCCAGCTGCCTGTGCCCATTGCCGTGTTCCTGCTGATGAAGAGGGAGAGCATGGTACCCTGCTGCAGGAGCTCTAGCCCCCTTCTCCTCACTCGGGATGAGCTGGCCATGGAGACGCAAGGCACGGACGCACAGGACCCACCCAGCAAGGACTCCGACATGGAAGGTAGGAGTGGAGAGCCACAGCTGAGCCGAACAACCACCAGGAGAACATGGCATGTTAATCCAGGATGATATCCAACACTTGTGCTAGACAACCCTGCACTGGTTGGATCTTCGCATCTTTTATTTCTGAGATGACCCAGACGAGCATCGCTGGTCTGAATGGCCTCGTCTCGTTCATTCCTTTTCTTATTTCCTTATCGCTCAGTCATATAATGTGTTGCTCTGTTAAAAGGACCCTAGATTGGTAGAAGCAGTAAAAACAAGTGGAGGTTGAGAAGCTGGGCGCTGAGCTGCGTGTTCCCCTGCAGGTCACGGCAGTCTGTTCAGTTGCTGTCGGGGGGAGCGGCTCCAGGACGTGCCCGTGTCTTTCTTTGGAATCTACATCTTGGGCGGGCTGGTGCTGTTCATGACCGATGGCATCGTGGTGAGTGGGCAATGGGAACAGGCATTCTGAACAGGACCACTCCTGAAACAAATACAAACGTCGCTTTTTTCATTGACGGCGTGTATGATAGTTTAAACAGGAGCCTGCTGTTTACACAGAAGGATTGTCTGTTTATTGTACTATTAAACATATTCACTGCCTGATACACAGATGCTTAATAAATGTAGTGCATTATACATAGTGATCAGCATACCACATAATGCAGTCTGTTACATCTTTACAAACTACACTATAAAATAGTGTCTAAAAACTTCATAGAACAAACAACACTTTTTAAAATAATATTTCAGGATGGAAATGACTCCTAATGCATAGCAGTTTCATCCATTGCAGGTTTTAATACAAGCTTGATTAGTCAGTGTATAGGTAACAGGGTGTAGGGGTCTTAATAAACTCATAGTAAAACCAGGCTCAAACTGCTATGCAATGAGAGTCGTAGTTCCATGCCTGCAGTTACAAGGCATTTTCTCCTTTCAATAAATTGGAGCGAATTACTTGAGAGCATGCTTCAATGCACGTTTCTCGTCTCTTCTCCAGGGGGAGTACTCTGGCTTTGTGTATAGCTATGCAGTAGCCAACCCCATGAATATGGCCCACAAGACGGCTGGCTGTTTGGCCAGTGTGTTTTGGGCAGCCATCACCGTGGGCAGGCTGGGGGCCATCCCGCTCTCCTATCGATTCAAACCCGCCGGCTTGCTGCTTGTGAACCTGGTAAGTACCGGGGCCTCCTCTGTCAAAAAAATTGAATCTGGAACCCATGTGGTTCCCTGTAACTGGCTTTCAGATCCAAGCTGATTTGGAAGGCTAACCAGCTGCCAATTCTTGCAAATCAGATGAAGATGTGGCTTTTCAAAGTTCGATTCTGTTGCCTGCACCTGCGCCTGTACTGTTCAATCGTCAGGATACTGTTGCTCCTGGGTAGTGATCCTCTCTGGCGTCCCAGGTTGTGTGCTTACCCCGCCTCTCTCGTCTCTCCAGAGTGGGGTGATTGTCACGGTCTTGCTGCTCCTGATCTTCTGTAAGAGCACAGCGTTCCTCTTCGTGGGGACCTGGTTCCTGGGCATGTTCCTTAGCAGCATCTTCCCCTGCATGCTGGCCTATACAGAGGACATCCTGGAATACCAAGGTAGAGCGCCCTGGTGCGCAGGGTCGCTGGTTCACGCCCAGCCTTCGCCCAGTTACACTTTTAATCCAAGATTTACATGGTAATCCAAAAGGACGTAGTGTTTTACTAAACGTGTAACTAAACAACTTCATGAAGATCTTTCATTGATTTATAACTTTTTTTTCTTTTTCAGAATGTGTAATCATTTATAGCGCCTTCATGCATTTTACACCACTGAAAACCAAAGGAACATTTGATTTGAATACAAAAGTGAACTATAAAGATGGCTAGAAGTCAAGTTTTTTAGAACCGGATTCGCAGCTAAACACGATCTCTGCTAAATTTGCTTTGTCGTCCTAACGATTCATTGGCAGTCTTTGCTTTCACCCGAAACGGACCTGTGTATTACAGACTGGAAGCTGCTGTCTTTTGAGACAGGTGGTTTCTAGCACAGATTATATCTTGGTTAGCTTTCTAAGCCATTGCTGGTCAGGTGGTAATATCTTTATGGTTCTGTGGGTAACGTGTGGCGCTCTTGTTTCTCAAAGGCTGTGCTACGACTGTTTTAGTGACCAGTGCTGGAATGGGGGAAATGGTCTGTCAAGTAATGGTTGGATTGGTACGTACCACTCTCCCCTTCATCTCCTTTATGTCCAGAGTGGTAGCTAGGCAACGGAGGTACTGTACGTGACTCCTGTGTAACCCTAAACTAAATAACTACCTGAGCGAGCTGCCCACACAGTATTTCTGATTGTTGTTGTTTGCCAGTGTCTTTGCTGTTTTTGTTTCTTTAATTATCCCATTAAAAGCAATACAAAAAAAAAGCTATAACAAATATATAAATAGAAAATAGACCGCAACGTGTCTCTGACTCAAGTTTTTACAATAACATGTACTGCTTGATACGGCCACCACTGATATTGTGGGCTCTCCTATTCATTGGCATAACATTAATCATCTCTGTCTGTCCGTCTCTCTCGCTTTCTCTTTAGATCATTCACATTAAGGGCAGCTACAGCTTCCTGTTGTCAGGGATGATCATTGGCTGCCTGGGCTTCATCCTTTTCTTCATCCTGCTCTTCTTCCACAGAACGTACAAGCAGCATCTCACAGGTACGACCCAACCCAACCCAACGGCATCAGAAGAGCCTGCTGGCTTTTTTATTATTTGTATGCAGTGCAAGCATGAAATAATTGCATACAGCTACCACAGTTTGTTGTTTAAATGCTTTTTAAAAGCCGTTAGGAGGACAGCGGATTCAGTTTAATCCTAGGGTCAGTAACTGCTCGAGTGCACTTCTGAGTGGAGTTTGTTTTGTAGTGGGGCTCGGAAAAACACACATCACGGAATAGGCAGCACCGCAACCATGAAGGAAAGGAGAGACACACAAGAAACTGCACCCGGGGGCAGAGGATCACAGGACTGCTGAAGCCACAGAGGAGCACTTCTAAATGCCACAGAGCTTTCTCTACTGGAGCCCCTGCCACTGCTTTCCTGTAATGTACAGTATAGAGACAATCAGATATTAGGCTAATTTATTGGAGTATTTATTATATCCTTTTCACAGTGATAATGTTTTACCCTGAATAAATTGTTTTGCAATTCACTTTTTGACAAAGCTGAGGTGTTCACCCAATTATATGTGTATAATATAAATACATTTCTGACAAAGAAAGAGTTTGCGACTTAAACAGGTTTACAGAATAAAAAATCACAACACAAAATATCAACTACTTATAAACAAACCTAAACCAAAACTGTAAAGAAACCGAAGTAATCTTCAACCCATCGAATGCCAGCATAATCTAGTGGCAACGATATTAACTAACTACAGGTTATATATAAATACTGTAGCTTCATACAGAAAGTAACTACCTTAGTTTGTTTACCTATAGATTTGGGGGTGAATGGTGAACAAAGTTTCTTTTTCCTGTAGATAGAGTTGTACACACGACATACTGCTTGTAGCTTCAGATATTTTATTGCTTGCTGTGAGGAACAAAAACAAATGTGTTACTTTATAGTGCAGGTCCAACTCTCTGTGGAAAATGCAAAAAAAAAAAAAAATTGTACGAGAACAAAATTTACCTGAGCAGCTTGGCAGATAGACATGTCAGGAGGGTTTAGAGCTGAATGCGAGAGAAAACACATCAGCAAACCTATTGAAAAATAAAAATATAATTAACTGGCCTCGGGAACACAACTAATATTTCCTATCATTTGTTACTACATCGCCAGCACCTTCAAGAACACTATATATAATCAGTGCTGGGGCGCAAGCAGAGACAATGATAAGGGCACAATTTTGTCAGGCTAAAAATATGTAAATGTAAAAAACTATTACAAGGACTGGTTAAAAAAAACATAAACAGTTATTTACTGTAGAAACCACTAAGATTACCTAACGTGTGTTAAAATTTCTAATGCATCAAGATATCATTAATTAATAATATATATATATATATATATATATATATATATATATATATATATATATATATATATATATATATATATATATATATAGTATATTTGGGGGGAAAATGCTGGTGTTTGTAAATACTGTAACACAATTGAATTATAACGTTTTATGTCAAGATGTATTAATAAATACAGTGAATAGTGTTTTATTGCTCAGCTGCTGTATGGTTCAAATGACCTTTTTATTATTTGAAATACTGCATAACATTCAAATCACACGTGCCTGGTTCTGCAGTCTATGTTTAACTCTCAATTACCTTATCTTATCTTGGATAAGGTAGTCCAAGATTAGTGCTTTTCAGGGGCGATAATGATGTACTTGGAATTAAAAACAAAGTCGTACCTTTGATTTAGCGTTCTTACGTTTTCCCTTCACTCCTGATCTCTGTTGCTGAAGTTTAGCTTTTCCCCCCTGGCTCAGGAGCTGCGACGTGTAAATCCGACAGCCAAACACCCTCCCTCGGCTGGGTGCTGGCGGAACAGAGGAAGGCTCTTACAAAGACTTAACAGCTTCCCTCTGCGCCACTCCCTTGATCAAGACACCAGCTTTACATTAACGTAAGGATGAGAGGAAAGCGGCACACAAAACAGATCCCTAACTCCACACATTGAATCAAACCCCAGCAAATTCAAGGTGTCTCTGTCATTGTGTCATCAGGTGAAACGATTGTTTACTCCTTTTTCTAAAACAACTTATTTTAAATGTCTGTTTTGGTAAGTTTACTGGGTGTGTTTTTCTCCTTTCTGGCAATACTGTGCCAATGCCAGCTTGTGAGGAACTCTGAGAGTCTAGCCCTGAAGTTTCTTATTAGTTATTCCTGTGGCACATATAATCAATGATACCGACACAGGCAAGTACCAACCACAGAGTGGCACCTCCTAAGAAATGCATGCCCGAGACACCAAGGAGCACCAAATAGCCTTCAATAACTTGTCAGAATATCTGAATTGGAATAGCCAGATTCTGCAATATTTACAGCACAGCAAATCTTACAAAACACCACGTCCACTTCTGGCACTTGCATACGCAAACACCATCTCTGTTCCCACAGCGTGCAGTAATCTTGTCGCAACAATGCCCGCGGTTAAAAGGTTCCCAGACCCACAAGGGAAGGCATTGTTCTTCCACATAAATATTTATAGCTCCTTCCAGCTCAAGGGCATGACATTGCGTCTGCCACGGGTTGTTCATTCAGCATTGCAAGGCTTTCCCATACGTGTTGTCATTTAGCACAATACACACTAGTGTGCGGTACTTCTCAGCTATTTATTCCACACAAAGGGCAAGTGTTGACAAAAATAAGGGCTTTAGGAGTTTGGCTGTGCAGCCACTGTATATTTGTATATTCGTTTGACTGGCTGGCTTTGGCTTTTTGGTTGCATGGGTAGCTGTCCTGTACTCGGCTCACCCACATTCATACTCGCAAATCCATTTCCTGGGGTCTTTACATCTATTTTATTAAACCGTATTACCAGCAAGCTGTACTCACTTCTACCAGTTTACAAGTAAACGGAGAACAAAACATACTTTTCAAATGCAGTCTCTTAAAGACAAACACACACACATTTCGTTATTGGCCGTCTCTTATGCAAAATTCTCATCCACTGAAGTCCTTTTTTTTTTTCCTACAGACTTACCAGAGAACCGTAACTATCATAGATCCAATAGCGAATGGGTTTAGACCCCCAACAATCTCATTCACCTAGAAGATAATCCAGTTAAATGACAGTATTCAGAGATATTGATTTGTCCACCGGGTGGCACTGTGGGCTATGGGAAATGTATACCGTTTTAAAAGGGGAAGTTATTTAAGCTACACCTATAATAATATTTAGTTATATATTTTTTTCTTTACTAGTTAACGTATTAAAAGAAACAAACAGAACAAATTCTTGTTGTTGCAATAATACAATTTTAATTCCCACCGCTTACCCTTGTGAAAATCAAACCTGTCCCCACAAACCATGTACTGTACATAGCCCAGATACATTTGTGTAAACATTTCAAAAGCATAAAACAAACAAACAACACATATCATTGCAGAAGACAAATGTATACAAGCACTTAGTTATTTTTGTCAGTTTTATATGCAAAATATATTCTTTATTTTTTTTTAACCACAAAGTACAAATTGAAGAGTTCAGACAGACCAATATATGCTGAATATTAATGATAATAATACAAATCTTGATGTAGGTGAATTTGTAGCACAGTTCCCGTACAGTACAGCCTTTAACATTTAAAAACTCCCCGCCCTGCATCAACTCCAATACCATTTTCGCTGCTCTCCCAATCACTGTAGAGCATAAGCAGACACTGTCTTACAAGAAAACCCTAATAACAAATACAGTTTGATTGGATGCAGTGACTGTGAACGCTCTGCAACGTGCATCTTAAACTTCAACTGCACAAGGCTTGTTAAAGAAGTGAAAATGATGCTAAACACAGTAGAGAAATAGTATTTAAAAGGCTAGAAGGTTGACACAGGTTCCTAAAAGGCTTCAAGGTAACATGGGAAGCGTAGTTTACAAACAGCTTGGTGACAAGGTTAACTGTGGAATTCATTAAAAAACTAAAACACAGCCGAGCAAACACGACAGTACGGTGCACAGACCTGACAGGGTCACTCTACTGCAGCAATGTGAGACACAAGGTTATCTACGTGATCTCACATCAAAGCTTGGGACTGCTGTGCTATTTAGATGAAATATACTTCTCAAAGTTTGGGTAGGTTTAACATACCTTTGTCAAGGGGAAGTGTGTTTGAAAACTAAACAGTGAAGGTACTTATCAACTTCTGATGCCATGAAAACTACATTCACTTATTTGAAATCAATGAATGTGCTTAAAAATATGTGAATGCATACATCCCATTTTCCGATCACGATTTTCAATTTTTTTTATTGTATTATTTATTAGCACGTTTAAAATATTCATGATAAAGGGCTCAACTCTGCTTATAAAATTATTATTATTTTTTTTTTTTTTTTGCAATTTACATAGTAGGGTTTTGGAAAAATAAGACATCTTGAAAAAATATCGCTTTTAAGATCTACATCCAGTTACAATTAAAACACTCTGCAGCATAAAGCGTTTTGTGCAGATTTACTCAACACTGCATGTTTGAGAACACATACGCACGTCTAAAAAGAGATACAAATTGCCATTTAAACACAGAGAAGAACAAAAACCACGGCAACATAACAGATAAGCTAAAACACAACTCGCACATTAGAAAAGAGCAATGCAATGATATTTAGGAAACTGTACTGCAATGCCTGCAGTATGTTTTCAGGGATCATGTAAGTGCCAGCAAGTTGCAGCCAGGGTTGGGGTCAATACCTGCTTATTCAATTCCGATTCCTTTTTAAAATCAATTTCAGTTCAAACTCTGGTGGAGAAATATTAATTGCGATTGTTCAACTGCCTGCATTTGAAGCTAATATCTAGGCTAGCAAAGACTTCAGTTGAATTAATTTGTTGCCACTGTGAGCAGCTCATTTTTACATTACGCTGTTCATTGCAATTTTGGTCAGTAACGTGTTGGAATTGATTAAAAGGGAATTGATTTTTACAAAGGAATTGGAATTAAAAGAACAGGATTCGACCCCAGCCCTGGTTAAACCAAATCAAATGCAGGTGCAAGAAAAGAGACAGCAATAAACGACAGAGTTAAAATTGAAATTCCTTAAACCATAAGGTCTGGTTTCCATGAGCACCGCAGAGCTGAAACTTATGAAAAGTATCCAAAAATATATATATTTTTCTATATAATATTCCACATTTTGAATATCCTTTCATGTAAACGGCTTCAGCACAGATTTCTGTTGTCCCATTAAGAACACACAATGCAAAGAAGGGTGATGTGTATGCATAGTGTTTGATTATGGGCCAGGGGATAATGGAAAGGTCACCTCTGTAATGTTTACCATGCTTGTGTTTTATTATAGTAATCTCTGAGGCCTGAGGCATATTTGATTATGACTCCTTTGAAGGAGTGAGCTAACATGCATTTGCCAAACCAATTTTAGACTAATTTTCTCAGCCCCAGTTAGAATTAAAGACTGCCAGCAGGTTTTCTGCTTGATGGAGGCTGATATTCAAGACGTATCAATTGATGTCCTTTCAATATCGCCTGTGTATTCACTGTATTGAACAATCAAGAGTCACTGGAACAAGTTAAGAGAACTGGAATCTGAATCCTGTTTTTGCCCATTCGTATGAAAGGTGATTAAATCCATTATAGAACTATAAATCTTTCAAAAACCTGTATTTCAGGCTTTTATAGGGAATGGAAGTTCGTGACAGGTAAGATTTATACAATGGATTTGTTAGTTACACGACTTTAAGCCTACTTTAAAATTGCAGTGTCTGTTAAAGATCGCGAGAGGGTTCTCTACCCTCTTTGTAACAAGGGTGGCGTAGTCGGGACTGACAACTGTCCCACTCCTGTCAAAAGAAGTTTTACCACCTGGGCAGAACTGCTGCTCTTGCACGTTACATGACACAGCGCAGCACGGGACAGTGTAAATGTGCAACAAGGGATTCCAGTTTTGGGCTTTTCCAAGCAACCAGATTTTTGTCCCAAAGAAATATAAATGGGGCAGCAAGGAATGGAATTACAAAACAATACAAACTGCAGCGTGGTCACTGTAACCACAGCTTATCATAAAGGAAAACCAGTTACCTAGAAAAAAAAGAAGAATCACTATAGACTATTTTAAATCAGCTGTCTGTGCAACTTAAAATTACACTGCCGTACTGACTAAAAGCGCTATCCTAGAAAAATGAAATGAAAAAAAGGAGAATGTATTCATGAAGACAGACCATGATCAGATTGCCTATAAAATATTAAGACATGAAGTAAAGCTTCACTCCACCAGAACCCGTGGACAATCTGCAGTGCTTCTGTAGTTCCTTGGGATTCATGACTGGGAGGTCAATAATCAAGTCTATATATTGACTGTCCTGCTGGTGCTTAAGGCATCAGCCCAAGACCAGAAGCATGCTCCATTGGACAAACCGCTGGGATCATCACACTTGACTTGAGTAGTTCATAGAGAATCTATGATCCCATCTTCTCCATCCCTACTCCAAGCACAGGACTAGGAGCCCAAAACTTAAGACCCACCAGTTTCTGCAAGACCACCACCTCTTACGTCCTTCTGGAAAAAGGACTGTTAGTTCTTGGCTAACTAGCACTGCTAGTTCTTGGCAGGCTGTTAGCTCGCAAGCTATTTTATTTTTACCTCTTTCAATATTTTAAAATAGAGCGATAGTTTCGTTGAAATCCACTCAGCAAGTCTCTCTCATTAAAAGGATAAATGTATACATTTTCTTCTTTTTTTTTTATGAAAGCAAAGTGGATTTAGCAGGCTGCTAACAATAAGGGCTTCATGAAACCAGCTGCAAATTCCCCAACTTACACTAGCGTCTGCACCGGTTTCACTGTCCTCTGTGCATCTTATTGCTTCCTCACTTTGAAAAGCCTCTCCAGATGCAACACTTACTCCTCTTCTCCATGCGCCGCAGCTCATTAAGGGTAGGGAAATGGATTTTGATTCATTTAAAAACCTTAGGAACTACTCCTGCAGGGCACAGAGACAGACTCCCCGGTGATCGATCCAATTCAGGCGTCACCAAGGTTCTTCGGTAGGAGTCCTAGAGGGGATGGGGGTCAAGTTGAACTCGGCTATACGAATGACCTGAGAGACTGGAAGGATCAGCGCTTCCCCAGGTACTGTACAAGTCTTGTACGGGTTTAGTAATGTCAGTTCATAATAGTTCTCTCCTATTTGCCAGTTACAAAGGATCATTTGTAGGTTTATGAGCTGAGAGGTTCTGAAAGCATGGCACCCTTGGAAGATGGGTTCTTTGGATAATGCCTACAAACACACAGTAAAATGACTGCAATGTTCATGATATGTTGAAGGTCTAAGATGTGGTTAGGAGATCATGCATAACACAATGATGGTCAAGCATGTCAAGATGTTTAAAAACAAAACAGCGCGTAGTTCAAAAGATCTCCGTGGACATGGATGTCCTATAAATGTTTTGCAAAATATCCCATTGGCGTCAAGCTGGTGGTTGAATGCCCCTTTAAAAGACTGGGCATTGGGCTTGGCGCAGTGGATTACAGTATGGCAACCAGCATGTTTAGGATCACTGGAAAACTTGCTATACAGTTTCTGTATAGTTCTGCAAGGATCCACAAGGTGCTAGAAGTTGAAGACCGCCCCTTGACACTTTCTAGAAGACATGTCGATAACCAAGAGAGTTTGTTTGGCAGGGCTAGGGGTTGGGTTTTTTTTGGTTACCCTGTTTGGTGGCCATACCCCTTTGGTGAATCCCCAAGTCGAGATTGTTTGTTTTTCTGTTTAAAATCTGGACCAGTAAGGATAGAGCCGTGGACGGGACAGAGCGAGGACTTGATTCGTGGGCTCGTCCGCTATGTCCTCTGGGGATCTGGGGACATGGGGCCGGGGGTGTTGGAGCCATCCATATTGGGGACAGGCAACTGCATGTGGCTGTTGAAAACACTGGGGAACTGAAACAGAGAAAACGGAAGAATAACAGGACAAGTAAAAACTATTTTTTCCAATGCTGCACCGCAACTATTCCATGCCTTGCAACCTGACTTCCAACTTCACTTATTTAAACAAGGAGAAAATGTTAAATTCCTTGAATGTCAACAGACCACAAAAACTGGACGTGTACATATATCTCTTGCATGTTGACAGTGCAGTGTAAGCATTTCTGTTATGATACGACCCTCGTCAAAGTCAGACTAGTTAATCATTGACCCTGGCTGAGAACAGTAGAATGATGAAGGAAAAAAAAAAAAAACAACCAAAAAAAAAAAAAAAACAGGCGGACCCATTCACTGCCTCCAGGCTTCCACGGTTTAGCCTGCATTGTACAGTATCTCAAAGCAGAGCCTGTTCAATTAGTTTAAGGTGTTAAGCTTTAAGGTGGTACTCTCCTTTGATTTCTGGCTTCCTCAACGATCTTGGGGACCTAAGGAGCGCCCCTGGTGCTACTTGCATCAGACGGAGGTTATATAAATAATCCGTTACCCCTAAAAAAAATGGGACACCAATAACATTTTAACATGGGCTTGTAAGGCTACAATGTTTTTATGTAGGGAACCTCTATGCTGTGTATATATGTGACAATGGACTTTCAACCTGTGGTTACATGTCAAATACACTTTGCATCGTTACCTGAAATAAGGTGTGTGCTCCTTGCCTTCTGGCAGGACTGAGGGGTGCCACTGGACTGAGCGTGCTCCAGAAGTGGATATTGGAGAGCAAAGGGCTTGGAGTCAACAGCAATGTGGGGGTCTGTAAGAAAGACAGAGAGAGAGAGAGAGAGAGAGAGAGAGAGAGAGAGAGAGAGAGAGAGAGACGTAGGAGTCAAGGAAGGTTAACAAATATTGTGAGCGCACTGGAGAACACTGTGCTCAAGCACAGCTGTAAAGCAAGCACTGTGGGAGGATTTCCATCCAGGACACAGAGAAGCAAGGGACTGATACAGTGGGGTGCATCTTATCTTGTGTAGAAGAGATGTACATTCTGTGTCTGGAAGAACATTGTAGCTCAATGAAATTGATGAGTTTAGATATGGTTTGGAAAACAGTGCAAGATCACAAAGATCAGCTTCACACACACACACACACACACACACACACACACACACACACACACACAGTTACGTGGGTGGTTATAAGGGACATAGGCAAGATATTTAAGACAGGCACTCATTAGTGCTAGTGAGAAGAGCTACCTGAATCATCTCCCGATGACAGACGGTCGCTGCACCTGAGTTCTCTCAGAACATCAAGTAACTGATCGCTATCTGATTTCTGTTGCTAGGTGCTACATGGCTGTGTCTAATGATGATGTCTGAACTATGTGTGTGTAACTTTTAAATATTGGAATCAATAAATGATATTGTGCGCCCTCATTTGCAGGCATCAAATTAGTTTCCTTAGAGAGAGAGAGAGAGAGAGAGAGAGCGAGATGAACTGGACGCAGACCTGTCTGCTTCACTTGTGGCACACGCCATACAGTACAGCGTTCCCTCTCAATTTCCCTATCGGACTTGCACATTACGATCACAGAAACGTACACAACGAGCATCCTTTTACAGCATTCTAAATGCTTTCATTCCAACACACTGTCCATTTGCACTGAAAAAAACTTAATAACAGCAGAATACTTCATAATGTCTCAAGTCTGGAACTAGAAGTTTGTTACATAAATAACTCGACTCCGAGCCCAAGAGCATCATGCGATTCCTGAGGGGGGAGAAATCACAAGTTCAGACAGTGCTCCTGCATTGCCAGCAATGCCTTTCTTCCTCTGTTAATTTAAACTGTTGACAAAAACTTTACACTTTGTGCTTAAGCACTCGTTTATGTCTTCCTAAATAAAATCGGATTTCTACCCGAATATTTATTCTTTCTTGATTATGTATAAAGAAAATCCATTTTTATAAAAGCATTCACCCGAAAATCAGACGCCCTATCTATAGAACAATGTATGTATGTATGTGACAACCTGCACACCAGCACCTCCTGCTGGACAAAAGAGGTATATGCTTCAGCAGTAACACCAGTCTGCGCTATTTTCTCCAGCATTCACTTTCTTAATGTTCTGTTTTTAGTTGAGGTTTTAGGGGATTTCATGTTTTATCTACATGCAGGAAAATGACATCTTTCCAGTTTGAAGAAGATTTTTTTTAAGACAAAGCAGCAAGCCAAGACTACACGTCTCAGTGGTCACCTAATTCAACATTAAAATGCATTTAATAAATGCTGGATTATTTTAAAAATCAAAACGCACTACACCCTTGGAACTGTCTGAATATTCACTCCAAACACAGACATTAAATTGACATGAGATTAAGAATTAATTCTCAAAACTATTTAAAAAAAAAAATGTTGCATTAACAAAAATATTAATACTGTAATTTATGCTTGTAAAAAAACAAACAAAAAAATTATATGTTTTATGTATTTTTCCCCCAAAACATTTTTTGATTCTAGAGAAGCAATCTTTTCCTGTCTCCTTCCTGAAGTCCACTTCCTGTGTTACAATTAACAAACAGACCCCAGACCTGAAATCGTTTCCCATTCCTGCCTGTCGCTGTGCCGTGTGCAGTTTCCGTTTAACTCTGGTTCAGTACCAGGTTAAATACACCTCTGTTAGCAAGCACTACTTTCAGGTGGTCTGGCTGGTTCTGGTTCACCTGAACTTGCTTCCCTGCCCACTTCCACGTCGTTAACCAGTCAGCTGCTTCCCTTACTGACTGACTGAAAACTACCAAAAGGTAAGTCGACCAAACTCACAACTGTCTTTAATCCTGTACAGCTTGCACACCAGGTATCGTTTTTGTTTAAAGCATTTCCTGCAAAACCACCCACGTGAGACGTACATGGCGCAGTGTGGGACGGGCGGGCAGATTTGTGGATTCATTTCATTATGTTGAACCCCTCTAGGCTGACACTGACCTGCAGGAAGGCAGGGGTGAGAGAGGCGGTGGGGAGCGAGGGGCTGGCCAGGCTCAGCGGGCTGGGTTCACTGCTGGTCACCACTAGGGTGGGGGTCAGCTCCAGACCCTTGGGCTTCTTGGCCTTGCCGCCGTGGTTGCTGCCGCTGCTGCTGCTGCTGCTGCTGCTCCCCGAGGGGGACCCCTGGGTGTCCTGGGAGGGCTGCACCTGGAGAAGGGAGAAGGGAGTACGGAGGGGCCCGTTAGAATGAGGTTCCCCTTACACATTGTCATTGAAATTGCCTGTTGATATTTCTCTTGCTGTTCCAGTGTTTGTACAGTACCTGCAGCTCTGGAGGCTGGGAGGATACGGATTTGATATCAGGGTCGTCAATCACCAGCTCCTGGGAGGAGTCTGGAGCCAGACTTGGAGAGGGAGAGCTTGAGGAGCCGGAAGCGAGGCTGGGGAAGGGGGAGGAGACATTTGGCACAGTGGGAGGAGCTCCATCTGAAGCAGAGGGAGGAGGAGGAGTCTCTTTCACACAATTACTGTCTGTCCGACGTTTGACATGAAGCTCTTGTGCTTCTGTCCTAACTGCAGGGGGAGGAGCCTGCGGAACAGGGGGCAGGGCTTTTGGAATCATCTCCAAGGCAATGACGGGGAAATTGCAGGAAGGGGTGGTCCCAAACTTGATGACAGACTGGGGAGGCTCCTGCGGCTTCTTCTCCGCTAGCTTTTCTTTGGGATTCTCCACCTTGATGGATTTGAAGAGCTGCGTGTGGGCGTGCAGAGAGTTCAGGGTGAAGGAGGTGTACAGCCCTGAGTGGATGTAGTCGTTTCGGCTGGAGGTTTTGCTGGAGGTCTGGCCCGCTGCTCCCTTCTCAACCCCGCTCTGGTTCTCCTTATCCCTGGGGGCCTCGTCCGGCTCAGGGGCCCCACCACCCCCATCCGCAGTGCCCTCCCCCCTGCACCCTAAACTTGGATCTTGGTTCAGGATCTCTGGGTACCTCACAAAGCGGTACACAAACTTCTGACCATTCACCTTCTTGATGATATCCTGCAATAAAAAAAACATTTAAAAAATCATCATTGTTTGTTTCTACATTAAAATAGTAATCTGCAAAACTAAAATAAACAGTGGTTCTGCCCTGGCCACATGGGGAGGAGCCTGTGGAAAAGGGGGCAGAGCTTTTGAAATAATCTCCACGGTAACTAGTGGAAGATTCCAGGAACTTGATGACAGACTGGGAAGGCACTGTGCCTGACACATGACAGTCTGACCCGTGGAGTTCAGGCTCCAGCTACAGCCCTACTGTGCCACACTGTACCTTGTCATAGTAGTAGCGCAGGGCTCGGCTCAGCTTGTCGTAGTTCATGCTGGGCTTGTTCTTGCGCACCCCCCAGAGCCTGGCCACTTCCTCGGCCTGCAGCAGCTTGAACTCGCCGTCATCTGAGGTCCAGCGGATCAGATGCTCCTTGCGGGGGTCAAGCAAGAGCTGCACCAGGAACTGCCACAGAGTGACCGAACAGTCCATCGCTGCAGAGACACAGGGAGGGGGGTCAGAGGATCCCTGGAACAGCTGGTTCCATCTCCAGCACTGCATAGCTTACAGCAATCTTCTGTTCACTCTTAAGAACGTAAGCAGACTTTCTTGACGGTTCACTTTTCTACAGAACTTAAGCCACTGCAGCCACCCACATCGTTTTAGACACTTTCCCGGCAGAGCACATCCATTCATTATCTCAAAACGCAGCCTTAACAAACGTGTACTTTAATTTTTAAAACATGGTATCTGGTACTACAGTACGAAATTAATGTGCTATGTATTTTTAGAAATATACTTGTGGTATAAAACAGAATATTTAATGATCGTTCGTGGTATGCGGTTTTTATTCGCCGCAAGAGGATGTCACTATCCTGTTTAAAATAACTTGTCGTGTATTTTTAAGATTTCAAGATAGATTCGGGGCTAGTGGTTTACTGTACCATCCTCCTCCAGTGAAAAAAAACCATCGACCACGAACACTCATTCAGCATCTTCTATATGAGTCTGTCAAACTCCAGCCCTCGACGGCCGTAGGATCGCATGGTTTTCATTCCAACTTAAGCTCTAAATTAACATAACTGATCGCACTATTTGTTCAGTTGGACATATTTAATATGTTTCAAGGTCTTTTATAGTTGATTAAAAAATGCACTTGATTCAAGGTACACTACGTATAAAACGCCCCCCGCTCTGTATAATCCCAACTACCATCGACTGGTCACTTATCAATGCTCAGGACAAAAGCTGCCATGCAGTCTAAAGACCTCTCTCCTATATTAACAGAACCAATACTGTCTCACAGTGTGTCCTTATCAGTATAACACACTTCAAAAAGGGAGACCGACAACGCTTCACCCTTTTTATCACCCTTTTATATCGGAGTGGATCCTGTCCCACTGGTTTTTCTGGGTTCTCTCAAAACGGGTCACATTTAATACAGACAGTACTTCATTTCAGAATTTATAATACATGAATTTGCTGTAACTGAGTGACCAGCTTTAAAAGCAGGTTTTCAGCTTGATTCTGCCCTGCTGAGAATATAAGCAGCTTATAACGACACATCTGTCCTAATGCAGCCCTTCCATTATCAGAACTGTTAGACTAATTCTGCACAGGCACTTTTAAAATACTACACAGTCAGATCTGTGCAACCACTTTTAGACTGGTGGGACTATTCATTTAGATGTGTACACACACACACACACACACACCCCTTTTGCCAGGCCTATTCCTGCAAATAGAAAGCAGTGTAGTTGCTCAAACTGGACCAGGGCTAGCTACATATCTCCCCAAGGCTAGGCGCACCAAAACAATCTTCAACTAACATATTTCTCTTGACAACGTTTTCTTGCAAGTTTCTGCAAGTTTTCTTAGAAGCTGCCATGTTCGACTGCGTCCAATTTCTGCGCTACTTTTATAGACCACAAGACAGCAAGTGCGGAAACAAACTCACCTAGTCGTTCGAGCTGCAATCGCAAGACGTGAAAGAACACGGGTAACTATTCATTCTGGTACAGCGCTACTCTATTCTACACGTACAGTGATAACGTCCAAACGAAATAGAAAAAAAAACCACTGTCTTTAACTAAGAACAGGAAATTAAACTCGCTCTGAGATCACTTCCCTTTTTTTCTTTGCATTTTCCTTGTTGTTTCGTTTTTTTTTCTTGTTGTTTTTCAATATCACATACCCCAGACGGCTACATTTTAAAACCAGCTCATATTAATCTATCCACTTGTAAAAAAAAAAAAATTAAAAATTAAAAGTCGACTTAGGCGATCAATCAAAAACGATCGATACCAATAATGAAAGACCACATGTGTTTGTACTTTTTTTTTTTTTCTCTCCAGTAAACGTACACCGCGATTAAGTTGGGCTGCTGCAAACGTGCGTGGGAGGACAGCAGCATTTAATTTGCTGTGCAACCGAAACCATTAAGAGATCCGAGCAAGCATCGATCCATCAACGATTATGAAGACGAAGTTTTCCGTTTGTTATTTTGTGAACTAAAGCTTAGCGTCGATTTTAATACTGAACCCCTCCTCTACTCTTCGACCACGATTAACTTGTTGCTGATATTTTTGTTCATAATTTTCCGAGGTCCCATTTCCGCCTCGTGACAGGGCAGTCGTTTCACCCAGGTCCTAAATCCCCCTGATTGACGAGTCTCAACCCGAGAGTCGGTTTTGACAGAGCAAATAAATGTTTTCTCTTATGGGAACTATCCATTACGATTTAAACCTGTTCTTAATTCCAACACAGTCACAGACACGTTGCTTTATTTGGGGTTTGTTTTGCAGGATGATATATATATATCATCCTGCATCCTGTTATCTATGTTCAGTATAGTGTACAGTGACAATGTGTAAGCTTTTGATGGCATTGCGGTTTTCTGCACCCATTCTGTACACTTAAACCACCTCACTCAACCCTGCTGGAAATACCAGCAGCAACACATATGGTGTCAAATTGACCAGCCAAAGAGTTTTGACAAGACTGTAAAACCAGATAAAAAGGTTTTGCAGAAAAAAAGATGCATTTAGGAGTGTTGACAACAAACAGAACTATCTAGTCGATCTATATAAGTAGGCCTTTTACACGGATGACTCACCACAGTGGTCGCTATATAGGCGAGTGGTCGCATGCTACAGGTTTGTAAAGTGCACAGTCTTGCATACAGTGCTGGGAACGCAATATAATATTTGTCCTGCAGAGGGCGCCGGTTGTCGATCCCTTATTAGATTAACTCTACAGGCTCATTTAAATTTTTTTATTTAGTGAAATTAAATCAAATATAGGTTTTGGCGATCAGTACTGCGCCATTATATTCAATAAAGTCGCTTTCAAATGGATGTGCATTCATGTGCGTCTCACTGCTTGCTGATTACTGTAATATTTCAATCTTCATGCGTGGCAATTCCGTTTCCATGGCAGCTATGACCATGCATAAGGGTTTATTATAGATCATTTGTGATCAGCAGTGTTCGGGTCAGCGAGAGTCCACTGATGTAATGGACATATTACACAAACTCTCCACCGCGATCCCAACTCGCTTTTCCTTCAACAATTGGGTTATTAATTTTTTCTCTCTTTAGTCACGAGTCCTCTGTGTGCTTTACTGGTCTTTTCTGCATGTCTACCCCTCTATCCTGGATACCTTATCACCAGGATCCTGCAAGAAACAGATATAAATAGAGAGCGCAGCCCAGATAGAGTTACAGTCTGACCACTCCAGCAGCCTCAATACAGCAACGCCACAAAGAGATTTTACACTGAAACACTGGCACCAAAGCTGTGTGGGGCGGTGGTGTCCTGTCTTGATATTAGAACAGAGCCTTAGAAGACAGATTGCTTTATTTCTAAAACCAAATTGAAAACAAGGTAAAGAAAAGCCAAGCCAGGTTCATTGCCAGCAGATTTGAGATTGCTATTGATAACTCCAGCCTGCCGCCGTGTATCCCACATGTCACTAACTACTTAAAACAAAGGCTTAGTTAATGTAGCAGCTTCTTACAATTGCTATCTATTTTTAAATCGTTAGTCAGTTAGGGTATTATTCTCAAAACTAAACACATGTGCTACATGTCATCTCTTCTAATATCTGATTTGTGTGTTTATTTGCATAGAGATAGAGATTTGCATATTGCTCCCCAATATTGGCATCATGTCTGTCTGATTTGCACTTGCTCGGAGAATGATGGCTCTGTTTGCAGTACAGTTTGTTTATGTTCCCCTAAAGTAGATTTAGCTGTAGAGAACAGCAGCCATCCTCGCCCTATACGTTTCTACCATGAAAACATACCTATACATGCAGCTTTGTGTTGTGAATTACACCTTCTAAACCCCCTATAATTCGGGAACAAAACACACATTTAAAAAAAAAAAAAAAAAAAAAAAAAGTTTTCTCCCACTTTTTATTGTGACAAAGTAAACAACACTTTAAAAAAGTGATTTTAATCTGTCCTTTAAAATATGTAACAAATATAAAAACGACTCCGTTTTCTTTCTTGTCATTCGCCGTCGTTGATGAAGATGAAGAATTTTAATCTTCACACTTTTCAATGGACAAACCCGCTTGCCTCTGGCTCTCCTCAGTCTCTTCACACAAACAGCTATTTTTAACAGAACACTCTTGAAGCGCGGCCCGCCTCAGAGGAGACCGAGATTATAAAAAGAGGAAGCGGCTGGATTTCAAAAGAAGACACACTTTTGTTTTGTCTTAAGAGGAAAGTACAGTACTAAAAAATACACGCTTAATTTAACGGAATTGTACGTTAAATTGCATTGTAACAGTAAAACATTTATTTTCTTTTCAGAAATAAAGAATGGGAGGACGGTGGAGAGATATCTGCTTATTTCATTTCGGCCCGTTCAAACCCTTGCAAGCTTTTCAGGGAACACAAAAAATAAAATACAATATTAAAAATACACAGCTGAAAGGACAGCGTTTTAAAATATACAGGCTTCCACTTAGATGTACTGTATTGGTTTTGTTGGTGCAGTACTATATTTTCAACAGAATAAGTATTTTAATTCAGAACGATACTTTTCTGAAAATGACTTGCCAAAACCAGAGAGGCGACACGTGGGCTGTAATACGGTGTATAATTTTAAATCCGGTGCGTATTGCAGCTGTATGTAAAATTTCCCATTAACGACCCGACAGCAAAATGAAATCTACATGCTATCCATGCACTGAACTGCGTAGAATGTAAAAGGCAATGCAATTTAGCAAAACCAAAATTTTAAAAAAAAAAAAAAAATTTCCAGAATTAAAATAGTATCCAAAGTCAGTATTGGAAATTGCAGCATACAGGCCTCGACAAGGTCATGATGTCACAGTTCACTTGCAAATGAAAATGCAAAGCAACTAAAGATCACAGATAAAAAAAAAAAAAAAAAAAAAAACACACATCACAATATCTAGAACTGTTTAATGATTAACTGTAACATTATCCTGGCTTAACTCGTTCGCTTTGTTTTAGCTGCATTGTCGTCAGGTGAAGCTGGAGGAAGCGCTGTGTGACTGTACAATATAGCACATAATTGTTTGGCACAAACCGTTAACTTATTACAACGTGGTGAAAAAGTCTAACATTAACATTGTAACTTCTCCACCCAGAAACATAGTCTTTTTTACCACTGCCTCAGACTTTAGTCGCACACACGTTCCCATTCACTGATTTGTTAATTTTGTATATTATATATATATATATATATATATATATATATATATATATATATATATATATATATAATGGGGATCGATTTTATTCTTAACACAAGAGCGGTAAAACGCGGCTGTCCTGTATCTGGGTAAGAGTAAGCGCAGAAGAGCTGAGCATGCAAGTGCTCCCGTTGTTAACCCTCCTAGTCTCCGGAGTGTGCGGGCTAGCTGGTGGCTCTGCACAGTCGGCCGGTCCTGTGGCTGCGGTGCACCTTGGTGTGTTTCGATAAGTGATCGCTCCGGGCAAACTTCTTCTCACACAGGTCACACTGGTAGGGCTTGATCCCGGAGTGGGAGCGCCGGTGACGGGACAGCTCGTCTGAGCGTGAAAACCTGCAGGGAAACCAAACAGCAAGGTTTCAGAGGACTTCAAACCCAGTCTCTTACTCTCCTGCACACAACTCTGAAGACACATGCAATCAAGGGAATTCTTTATGGATGTCGGTGCTTTCACACAAAGGCATCGGTCCTTGATAAGAAAAACGGCTTAGTTGTTGACAGTACAGTTTGTTTATGTTGCCCTAAACTACATTTAGCTAGAAGGGAAGCATAGTTTAACGTTCAGGTCTCTTACTATTATTTAACCCATTAAGCACCAAATACATTTCTTTGGAAAAAAAAAAAGTAAATCCTGCATTTTGGCTACAAACTGCTGCATTGTATTTTGAAGACAGTTTATTATTTTATATTAAGGTGTCAAAGCATCTGAAGGGCTGTATTTGCAGAATTCTCAGTTGCATTTAGACTTAACTTTTGCGGTTAACAACATTAGAGTAAGTGATCATACCAATCAAGTTAGAGAATTAAACTAACAGGTAGATGCCAGTTCAAAATGCTTCAAACTGTAAGAAACGCAGGAGTTAAAAACTCTATTCACTCCATGCTTGATTTTCCTAGGATGTGTTGCGATGTCCTGTAGATTTTATATTCTGTTTGAACAGGCATAGTATGAAAAATAAATACAAAACACCCTCAGCAAACTAAAGAACCCTCTGATCACTCCTGCTTGATAAACACTTCACCTGCGACACACTGTGCTGTGTGTTAACTGCAACCCCACATAATCTCTTGCTTCCCATGCTCTTGAAGCCGGAGATCTGCTGTTAGCAGCTGTGTTGCTGCTACTATCTCACTTATTATGCTAATATCATGTATTATGCACTTTCCACTGTATTTAATGTATTATGCATTGTTTTGTTTTACTGTATCTTGTAAAGCGTTTTGTGATGGTGGTCCAATATGAAAGCACTATAAAATAAAAGATTGATTGATTGATTGATTGATTGATTGATAATATGGGAAAGCCAGAGTGTAAACAGTATAAATCACTCACTGTGGCCCATAACCCCAGTTTAACAGCACTGCCACGGCTGCTCCTGTAGTTCCAGTATGCTGAGCGGCTCAAAGCCAGTCTGATAGACGCAGAGTGCTCGGATTAGTCTTACTGCAGTAGGTGCAGCTAACTGTGCTCCTCCACCATGCAAGACTCAGCACTTGCATCTGTTTTGGGGTGTTAGGAAACAGGAGGTGCAGTACTCGGCTGCTCTCATTTTGCAGTCCAGGGAGAACACTGTTCTAGTTTCAGTGTGTGTCCTGCTAACGACAAGTGTAAAAGGCTGTATCCCTCCCTGCCTTCTCCTTAGTGCACTCGCCAGGATTGGGGTCAATTCCGATTTTTTTTTTTAAAACAGATTACTGTTCAATCGCAACTAGCAGCAATCTGTTAAAACGAGCTTCCCACAGTGGCAACAAATTACTTGGATTGAACACACTGTTAGTCAATTAAAATTGACTTTAAATGAATGCAGGTGAACAATCGCAACAATTATGTCTCAAGTATCAATTCCAATTCCTTCAAAGGAATTGGAAATTGGTTTAAAAAAAAGAAAAAAAAAAAAGGAATTGACCTCAACCCTGATGCTCACTACAACACAGAGGCACACAGCATAGGGAGGCTTGTAATTAACACACACACATTGCAGCTCTATGCTCTTGAAAATCACAAACACACACAAGGACAGGCTCACCTCCAGCCGCAGCCTTGCCAGCTGCAGGTGTACGGTTTCTCTCCCGTGTGCCGTCGGAAGTGTGCCTTGAGGTGGCTGCTCTTTGTGTACATCTTCTCACAGCCGGGATGCGGGCACTTGTGGACGCGCATCCTCTCCGGGGAAGCTTTGCTAGTCCTGAGGGGTGCGGCTTTGAAGAGGCTGGCACCTGTGCCCACTGCTCTCACCGCGATGGGCAAGGGGGCGATCTTCACGTACTTTTGGTCTGTGGTGCCACTGCCGGCAGCTGCCTGAGTGGGTGACACAGCCACCATCTGAGGCAACAGAGTCACTGTCGGGGCACTCTGGATGCTGATCACCAAATGGGCAACTTGGAGGCTACCCTGGCTAGTTCGTAAAGCCTGGTGCCCAGTAGGGGTGGCAAGCTGTAAAGGCTGAAGTTGGAACAACAGGGACATGCTTTCCATTGGGGCTGAGGAGACCACAATGGCTGGGGAGGCTGGGACAGTTGTGGTAGTGCCTGGGGCATCGCAGGGCGATGCCAGTGTCGCCCCTTCTTCCGGGTTGGCGGGTGAAGTTTCCACTGGTGAACCAGGTTCCTGCTTCACCTCCAGCTCCGAGGGCCCCTGCTTGACGGGCTCCATCTTCTCCTTCAAGAACTCCTCGATCTCCTCCAGGGTGGGAGAAAAGTCACTGGAGAGGCTGGAGTAAAAGTCTGGCAGTCTGAACTGCTGGCCCTGCTGCTGGGGGCTCCCATCTTGGTCCAGCACAGAGGAGAGGAGGAGCCCCAGCACGTCGCTGTCCTGCAGCGGGCTGCAGCTCAGGCTGCCAGTGTCCCGGGACCCAGGGCTTGAGCAGGACGCCGAGCTGGTGGAGTCGCTGCTCTCGTAACCCTCCTCCTCCCCACAGACAGAGGGCGCCACGGCTCGGAAAGGCAGCGCGGTGTTCTCACATGCAGCTGCCGCCGATGCGGTCAGCGCATCCGAGTTGACGGGGAACACTTGCTCGTGGCTTACAGAGACCATTTGGTTTTGTCCACAGCGTTTGCGAGCTTGCGAGTGCTGTCTGGAGGTTAAAAGGGCTGATGATAAAAAGGTTAATAATCCCAGTAATCCAGCTGAGCTCATCAGCACACACGCCACATGTCCTGGAGTAGCTGGAGAACAAAACAAAAAGTTAGAGCCCCACCCACCGCGCAGGGCTCAGTCAAGTTGGTGATGGTTTTAGTAATAATAAATAACAATATATTCTGTTATTAACATGCTGTATGAAGCATGGTGTGCATTAAAAAAGGAATACAGCATCTAACAGTTCATTGGTGGTAGCCCTATATGCCTCTTTCAGCTTGGAGATCTCATTCCATTTGGGTCAGACCTATTGAAGCACTCATTATAAATCACAGGTTGTACAGTATATTTAGTCTCAGTTCAATTCAGGAACCTCCCATAAGAATATTGTACTTGTGCATGCAAGGAAAGACCCCAACTGCAATCAATCTATCAACAGTAAAACAACATTTCATCTGGACTGTAAAGGAAAAACTGGCACTAGCACATTCAAGCCCGGGAAGCATACACAACACATACCTTGTTATTGGTTTAGTATACCTCAAATTAAATTATGACTAGTGCCTTTTGCTGCGGTATATTCGGTAGCAATGACACCAAGAAACGTGGTTTTTACTTACTTATCTCAACCTAATCCCGTCCACCACACAACGAGAGCATAACCCATATAAAACAAGACACACCGACTGCCATGTAACTAGCTGTGCGCTTCTCGTTTGTAAATTGATAGTGTCTCTTCCCTCTTCAGTGATTGGCCGGATACTCCACCTGGCGCTCAGCCAGAAATCATAGACACTCCGAACAGACGTCACAGCTGTCAATCACACAACGCCAACTAGATTCTCTGTCAAATTACTACAAAAGAAATAAGAAAAAGTTACAAAAACACCGCTTGGCATTTATTTACATATGTGTATTAACTGCCGTTATAATTATAGAAAGAAATGAAACACAACGGAGGCCCAGTTGTTATTTGAATCGTGTTAAGATTTGCTAGGGAAAGAGTAATTTAAAACCAACACGTCAAAATGGTGATCGGATCACACAGTTATCACGAGGTGGACACGTAACTACATTGAAAAACACGTATTCCGTTCTCTTTCCGGCAACTTTATCAATTCTGCAATCCATATATTCTGCAGGCGTGTTTCTGAGCTGAGTCCCGGCACCTTAATAACTAACTGCGCAGGTTTTACAAGTCACATGTGCGGAGTATTGCTTTACAAATGTTTCGAAATGTTATTATGCTCGGGGTCTAAAACGAGGAATGAATGGAAAGATGTGAACAGAAACGAGACCCGCATTGTACGGGGCCCAAGCCTAACTGAAAACACACGAAAACAAAAGCTGATGTAATCACACGCTGGGAGGGAAAACGTCATTCTATAACTACACACCCACTTACAAAGTTTTTTTTTTAATGTTTTATTTTAAACGTGTAATCATTTAAAGACTAAGTAATGCAGTTTAACAGAAACACGTTTTTTGTGTTGTTTTTTTTTTTTTTTTTTTTTATAGTTACCCATCCCATAAAACAGTTATAGCACCAACACAAGCCCGAAGGTCTGCTGCTGCCAAGTAATTATGACACTGTTTAACAAAAACTTTCACTCAGCAAGTCGAACCAGAAGAACTACGATTCAAAATACGACGTGAAAGGGGAAAGCTTACGTGAACTTTAGTACATCGTCAAGAAATGTAACTATATTTGACAGCAATGCAAGGTGCATAACGAACCGTTAGACTAATTAACATTTACATTATAAAAACAAAACCAGTTCATTTATATAAACCGTGTATTACAAGCAATACCGTACAGCTGGCGTATTTATTCAGCGAGAACTTGCCAGCTATTTTGATCCAAGAATAAGTGCGTTTAAAAGTGTACCTTTCGGAGCCTTGGCTGCGATCTGTACGTCCTTTAATTCCTTCAAGCAGGCGCTCATCAAAGTTAGTCCAAGCGTTGATTTAGTGCAGCTGCGGTCACCTTCCCACACGCTTCGCTCGGTGCCTCTCGATCCATGCCGGCAGAATCTCTCCAGCCAGGTCTCAAGACTCAACCCGGGGGCTCGCAATCTATTCTAACGCTCCTATTGGCTCGCCGAGTGAAGGCTCGACTTGATAGCTTTGCGCTCATTGGCTGTCTTTACTCGGCGGCTCAGCCGAAGTCTTGGGATGACGTTTCTTTGTTGCCGGATTCCACGGGCCCTCTCCCTCCTGAGTCATGCTCTCTCACATGGGAAATTGATAACGCTGGCACACACACACAGAGGAAACAATGACATTCTGAAACTAAACCTAGGCACATCAAAACAAGACACAGGGAACCTCTCCTCTGGCTAGAGATCAAAAGTCATAGTTTGCCGTGGAGGACACTCTGTAAATAAAGTTGTAGGTCGAACACGTGTTTTAATAGATGCCACGTGTTTCTAATTTCGTCACAATCGTAAGTGTACATTTAGAACACTTCTCGCGATTATTCGTGCGGATTGAATGCATTCATAGAAATGGGACAAACACGGGATCCATTTGTATTTCCTGTATATTAATTCTGAATATAATTGTAGCAGATGTTTTTTTTTTCTTAAAGCGTTGACGTTGGACCAGCTTTGAACTTGATGTCTCCTGCTTGGCTCCGAGCAGGCATAATATCTCTCTCTCTCTCTCAAATAGCCATGGTCCAGGAAGTTAAACAGAATATGAATTATATTAAACACATGACCAGAGTTATTCACCAAGTATTCCATGCGTTTCTTTGTTTTATTTTTGTGTAATAAATTACCGTGCTGTCAACTTGCTGAGCAACAGTTTCCTCGCAGAGCCCTTGAGGGTGTGCTGAGCAGAGCCAGGATTGAAGGGCAGACTCTGCGTCATGGGCGCTCTCTGGTGGAACAGCCTTGAACAGCAAGTTATGTATATTTTGCATACTCGGAGTTGAGAGGTACTAATGTCTAGAACCCTGCGCAATTTCCCTTTTCAGAAGGGAAACGCTTTAATAGGATTATTAAATACCTCTCAGTACCGTGTCAGTTTTCCGATCTCTTTTATAAGATTTCAGCACAATAGATTCCTCTTGACTTTTAACACACAACAGAATAATAATTAAAAAAAACAAAAAAAACAAAACAGTAACATCTGCAAACTCTTTTGCTGCATTCTTTTTCACCTCACCCAGGAATGATGTACAGTACTGTAAACGTTGCCTCCTGGAGCAGGGAAAACAACACTTAACAAAACCGGAGTTTTGAGTTCCCTCCAGTTTGCACGCCTCCACGGAAGTGTTTCACAGGTATTTATTTCACACAGACTGGCCCTTGTTGTAGTTTCTAACTTGAAATTGCACAAATAAAACGGTACAAAAGAACTCGGAGTTTGAATAAATAATAATGCTATTTCCATTTCTATCTAACACACGTCATAGTGAAAAAACAGAGATCTATTTAAAACCCATTGCAAAGATTTATTTTCAATTACCTATAACAATAAAGAAATTTCCTCTCCCATTCAAATATATATATATATATATATATATATATATATATATATATATATATATATATATATATATATATATATATAGCTGTGGTGCAATGCCATCTATAAGTGCACTGGCATCTCAATTTGAATTGATAGAAATAACACACTATATATGTTTTAATTGCATGGTCCCCCACTTCAAGCTACCTACATAAGCATCCATCAAGTGTGCTATTTGGGGAGAGTGGACAGGGTATTAGACACTGTAAACCACTCAGAAGAATGTTGCAGGATGTACTTTGCATGGGCAAACATCCCTAAGTGTTGACATCTTGTACGCTTTCAGCTGTCTGTTCCAGTGCATTGAGTAATACTAACTAGCCTTGTTGAAAGGCTTGCGTGTGGTCTTGCAGACCGAGCACGTTGAATATATTTACTGGCATGTGTGTTCTTCAGTGTATATGACCATTGGGTCTTGCATTCAGGGCAGAGTGTCTTTCAGTGATACCTCCCCTCACCCACTTTAGAAACATACATCCATTTATTTGATATATTGTAACTAACATCCACCTGCAAGCACCTGTGGTAAGAGGCAGCCATGGTATCAGGTAGATACGTTGTTTTAAAGGCACTTGAACATCTTTAAAAAAAAAAGTCTTTGACATGTATAAATGTCTTGGCAACTTGACTTTGTCCTGTCATTAGATCACAGAACGCCTAGTGCTGTAGAGCGAGTATACGGAGAGGTGTTGCTGGCTCAGTAGGAGACTTGATTCTCTTTGAACTGCAACATCCCAGCATGGCACTTGTGCCAAACCAAGGCTGGTCCTGTGCACAATAAAAATCCCAAGGCACTCAACTGAAGAGCAGCACAGGCGTCGCCTCCAGTGTGTTGTGTGCAAATCAGTTTCATCAGGGCATTATCAGAGGGGCCGGGTCAGGGCTACGGCACAGGTCACTTTTCTCAAAGACCACTTTGGTGGAGACGTAGATGGCCACCAGCCCTATGGCAGAGGCACAGCCCATGTAGGCAGCCACGCACTGACTGAAGTGAACGATGGAGCCCATGAAGAGGGAGGGCACCACCTGGGAAAGCATGAACGCGCTGTCCAGGATGGCCAAGTCCAGGCAAATCCCCCGACCAGCAGGGGGTGCCGTGCCATCGCCGCACACAGGCACATGGAGAGCTAGCGGGGAGGCAGGGAGTGGCAGTCCAAGTCCAGGCATGCCCCCCGGGTGCCCGTTGATGTAGGGAGTCTTGTGAGTCAGTCCGCCTTCTTCTTTAGCAGTGGCTCCTCTTGTGTTGTGCTGGGAAAAAAACACCTGGCAAAGGCAAAAATGAGATATGATATACAAAATATTATTTCCAAATAATATATATAATATGAATTCCAAGCCTGAAGTATGAACTAGCCTGTAAGCTTGTGAAAGGTCTGTGTATGGCACTGCTCACCTGGTGCTCGCTGTGGTAGAGCGAAGCGAGTGTGTAAGGCAGGATCTGCAGGGTGCAGAAGGTGTAGCCAGTCATGCCCGCCATGGCTGTGATGAGGACCAGGCTGTGCGACAGGGACATGACCAGAGTGGCGAAGGCGAGGAAGGCCACGCTGCTCAAATAGACGGCCCGGGGGCCCAGCTTCTTCACCAGCCGGCCCAGGAAAAGAGAGAACATCGCCGAGGTTGCACACTGCAGGAAGAGGCCCAGGCTGCCCATCCGCACCCCTGCACCAAAAAGAGACAGACCACTGACAACGTTAAGCACAAATCAACCTTTGTGGAAACACATGCTTTGACAAGTGGAAGAAAACCTCCAACACAGTAAACTTCAGCAAAACAAAACTGTGTAGCAATATTATCAGGGTATAAGCCATGCTGTTTTGTTTTTTAAACAGTTAACAGGAGTTACTTAAGGGTAACTTAAGAATAGTGGCGTACCTTCATCGTATCTCAGCCTCTCGGCGCTGCCCGGCTTAGCGTTGGGCACCCCCTTGTACAGACCCTCTCCGACGAAGTCTGTGTAGAACAGAATGAAGGTCATGAGAGCCATCCAGCTGCACAGCTCCGCCACAAACAGCTGCCGGATCACCCTGGGCACGCGGTGGCACAGCTGCCGCAGCCTGGGCAAGAGGGCACAGCAGCTACGCAGGGCAGAGAGCAGATGGCGCGGGCGGAAAGACAGCGGGCAGGGGCACCGGCACTTAAAACGGGACTCCACCACTGAAAACTCCCCTCTGCTCTTGAAGACCTCCTCGGAGACAAAGGCTGTGCCCAGCACACAGAACAAGAGGATGAGGGTGAGCAGGACAAAGATGAAGGTCTCCTGCCCGCCCAGGGAAGGCACCAGGGGGATGCTTTTCCAGTCGACGGCTGGGAGGAGGTAGCCGATGCAGCCGCCCAGGCTGATCATCAGGGAGTGCATGGCGAAGGCTTGCCGGCACCCCTCCTCGTCCTGGAACAGGTCTGACACCAGGGCCTCCAGAAGGGTGAAGCACACCAGCCCGCAGAACTCCAGCAAGCAGATCCCAGTGATCAGCAGAGCCACCTCCAGCCCTTTGCTCTGCACGGACAGCCAGCCCGCCAGCAGCGAGGCATGGGGGATAAGAATCAGGCTCAGCAGGACCCCCAGGCACAGCAACCAGATGAAGGGGCGTCTCCGGCCATAGTGCCCGGTCCAGCGGTCACTGGCCGAGCTGATCATCGGGACAAACAGCAAGCCAAGGACTGGCCCCACACCTGCCGCAGAAAAATGAATAAATAAGGAAGTCAGATAGTAGTAGAGAAAAAACACATACAAAAAAAATGAAATCCCTTTTGTCAAGTAAATAAAGAAGCACAGAGTGATACGAAAAAGCTGTAGTGACTACAGAAACAGGTAAGTTTCCCCAGTAAAGTGTAGGCAATGGAAATCCTACACCACAGTAAAACCACAGCTAGTATAGTAAAGCCTACTAATGCAAGTTAATACACAGAAGTATGGTAAAGCTCTCTAAATATATAGTTGAAGAACTGGGGAAAGCATTGTGTACTGCAAAATTACTGTGCCACTGTTCCACGGCAAAATGCCATGAGGGTAAAGAACACAGTTTTCTGGAGGTTATTTTTGAGGCCTTACCCAGGACCATGGACATGAACTGCTCCTCTATCCCAGCCTCCAGAAGCAGGGGGGCCGCGCAGCTGGTCCCGGTGGCCATGCAGATCTCCAGGCCGCAGGTCAGCATGTTGACCAGAAGGAGCTGAGTCTTGCGGCCTCGCAGCAGAGCCCACAGCCAGGATCGCACTGCCATGTCACAGGCGGCTCTCACAGCCTCAAACGGGAGAGCAGAAAAGTAGCCAGGGGGTGCAGGGGGGGTCCTTGAGGTATTTTTAAAAAAGGGATACTTTGTTTCCATGTTTTACAAGGTTGTTAATTTTCATTCCGTCTCGCTCAATCTCATGCTTTATTGAGGGTCTGGAATCTGTGGCCTATAGTCAACATTTGGCCGGTTGAAAGTGCTTTTCCAGGTGCTTCAGTCGGCACTATCTGAAACCAGATTATTTTGACCCCAATGGTTTTGTTCTCTAACCATCCCTCCTGTCTTCTGGTAGTTTGTAACCTGAGTGGTGAAATCCTTAAAGCTTAAACAGAAAGAAAAGAGATCAAAGAGTTAGTTGTGATTTCATCTTCACTGCTGCTCAGTCCGCTCCGCACAGCTGAGAGCGGTGCTGTTTTTACACAGAGTGGAGCTTGCAGCGTGCATTCTCATTTCATTATCATAACATACAAATAACCTGATTTAGAGAGTCAGGTTCCAGAAGGGAACAGGGTTACTAGAAGCAGATGTTTTCAATTGCTCCAGTAAGCAACTTTGCAGTGCTGCAATCATGTCTAAACAGTTCTGAGTGTTAAGAATCAACATGAGAATCAACAGAGAGAAAGTTTGACACTTACACTATACAAATTCTCAACTCAAGGCACAAGCCTCACGAACAAGCATCCCAACAAGAAAACAGCTGGACTGCAAGCAAACCTGCTTCCGGAGGGGAGCGAACAATTCACGACAATGCTTATTGATTTATTTAGGGACCGCTGGATTTTCATTGTTTTTATAATTCCGCTTTTTCAACTTTCATTATCATAATGCTCAAAATAACCCTTTCTCTACTTCACAAACCTATAAAGTAATTGATTACACCTTTTGCATGAAGGATGATAGATCTGCTTTGAACTACACTGCGTAATTTGATATTCTGCCCCTCTCTATCCCTCTATAGCTATAGAGGTCAAGGAAAGATTACGCCACTTAAACTACACAGCGGTGGGGGATAGAGAACAGTAACTAGTATTAAGCACTCTGATAAGCTGTACCTATCCTGGGATACCTGATTTAACCTTTATTAGCAAAGCATCAGTGCTAATCTGGGCCTGTGAAAACAGCAGGGAAATGATATAATCAGCAGAGACAGTCTTGCTGTTACTCGATGCTGTGGAACAGGATGCTCTGACCTGTAACAGGAGATTTCTTTGTCTCGGTTCCCATTTCTCACCTGAAGAGACTTTCGTGGTCTCAGAAGCTAGTGTACTTTATATACATATCCTGCTGATTCTACTTAAAGGGACCTCCTTAAAGGGGGGTTGAAACCATTAATATAGCAGCCATGCGTCTTCAAAGGGGGTTCCATCTTTGACATAACATTAAAGCACCAGATAGCATCATTCACACAGGGAGTCCGTTTTCCTATCTGACAGACGGCTTCCTTCAGTTGTTCTTTGCACAGCAGCAGCCAGTGTGACCTGTTATAAATATGAGCTTGTGAATTCACACAGACAGCCGCTCTTCAACAGGAAGCGAGCGTACCCGATAACAAAACATCCGGAATGACATCCTGAGAGACGTTTCCTTCGGCAGTTTTACAACAGAAGAAAGCATGTCTGACTAGAAACATACGACACCCCCACCCACCCCATCAACGCAAGCTTAGAGCAATCCCTGTCACCATGCCCTGTCACCATTATATTATATATATATATATATATATATATATTATATATATATATATATATATATATATATATATGGATATATATATCCTTTCTGTTTACTGTACATTTATTATACCTGGGCTTTATTAAAAAGCAATGTGGGTGTGGCTTCAGGTTGGGCGAGCCAATGAGAGGCTCCAGTTCCAGCATTCCGACAACTTGCCCCTCAGCAATAAACATTTAAAAGGGAAGGAGAATAAACAGAGGTAAAACAAGAAGCGGCACGCTAGTATATACGGGTTTTGCTCAGCACAGTCCAGTTATCAGCACGCACGTCATTGTGAAAACGCGCTAATAATTGCTGACATACTGCACTTCCAGTCAAACTGGATTCTAATCCATCAGGGTCACATTTCCGAAATAGTAAATGAACTTTTCTTGGCTTACAGGTACATCAGGTTATCTTTTCTACAGCAGGTAGCAGACAATGAAACGACCTTCAAGCCTCGGTAGAGATACCGATGAATAGATTGAAGCTCCGGATTTACGAGCATGGGAAATGTTACTAGAAAGTTTTATAAAACACAAACAGGCTTTTTTTTTTTTTTTTTTTTGGAGGTACTTGTAAATGCTATAAAGTCTGTCAAAGGAATGACAAGCACCAGTTAATAATAATATATTGCAGAGACGCATGACAGCTGTATGCAGCGCCTTTCTGTTTATTAACTAACTAGCACGTCATTAAATATATTTGATGTATTGATATCTGTAGTGACAGGTTTATCTTTTCCATAAGACAAGGATCGCGATCTGCTAGCTGAAGCAGACGGAGCGTGTCAGCGATTCATTCATTCATAAAGGGTTAAATGCACAGTATCCCATGTTGACACCTATTCTGGCAAACAAGGGTGAGACAGCTTTGAGCAAACACACATCTAATGGAAATGCAATGGGGGAGCTGATTTCTATGCGACAGGTGCTTACGACGAGTTACCCTGACAACGTGCCAAGCAACGTGTTACTAATAAATAAACTGTAATCTGACCTGGTGATAAAGGTAACACACACGAGTGTGCTTACCTGGAGTCTTCTGGTTGAGCTGGCAGCAGCATCCTGGTTTATTTTAGTTTAGTTTATTCACTTTGACCATCTCAGTAACAATGCAGCAATGTTTTCCAAACAACGACTATACACCCAGAAGCAATACATGTACATATATTTACATACATGCACACTTACATGCACACACACATGCATAAATATACCCGCCTGTGCATACACTTTCCAAGCTGTCATATTTTATAAGGCAAATCAGTGTCTCTCCCCGACTCCGCTATTGTGTTTGAAGTTGAATGACTGCCTGAGATTCTGTGACTGTAACGGGGAGCGCAGGTTCAAGCTCACAGTACCTGCATAGCATCAGTACTGGCCGGAGAGGCTTTAATACCTGGGCACATGACACCCAAGACAAAATCTGATAGTGATTGTAACCCCGTACTATTCCAAAATATCAACACTAGTCTGAGCGCCAGGATGTCATCTTTGCGGGTGACAAACTGACTCACCGTCACCGCAAACTACTTCTAGATACACCGTATGTGAAAAGAAACCGGGTCATTACATAATGTGCAATCTAAAAAGGACAAACATATTATTTCCATTTAAAGGTCGTGGTTTTTTTTTTTTTTTTTTTTTTTTTAATGACATTCAATTCTCAAAGACTGCAAAAACCCTATCCACGAAAACAGTAATACAGAGAATACGAAACAGACAGATTCAGCAAGTTTTGACTGTATCTCAACCAGTAGCGCGATTAATTGTGACTAAAATATGTGTGATATTTACAATTGCATTAAGTTTGCAACGGAATACTAATGACAAACTAAAACAAATGAAACATTATAGAAAGGTGAGCTGTATTTCAGACAGTGTTACAGACCGATCTTACCTTGACAATTCTCTTCTGCTTTTCAGCAGAGCGGTAGGACTCCCATCGTGTTGCTCCTAGCTGTAAACTTCTTAAAATGCCAGGTTAAACTTTATCACCGAGACCCTGCCAAAGCGACAGGGGCGGAGCCAAAAAAAAAAAATCAAAAGGGAATACAGTAGTGATTCTTTACAGAGGCGCCACAACAGTGTCTACCGGTACCGTGATAGCTACTATAGAGAATATGTTTTATGCGATTTGGAAACGTTGCGACACATGCAGATTGGCCACGACATCACGAAACGTCACGGGGAATTCCCTTTGACTCGCTAGAATCTGCAGTGGATGGAAAACCAACAAAACACGTTGTTTTGGAGTGTAAAATTGAAGGGCACTGAACAAAATGACTATTCATAAGGCATTAGTGTGTCGACTGGCGCGCTAATAGTTTATGATTACAACCCATTGTATGTAAAGCTACGTCCAGCGATACCACCGTACTCAGTCCACTTCACAGCACCTCTGTGCACATGTCATTGGTGCATAGGGGTTCCCTTCTCCCAATAGGGAAAGTGGACTACAGAGAGACAGGTTTCACAGTGCAGGCTCTGTTCAGCCCCACTGCACTGTCCCGGTGCCCGTGACGGTTATGGGTAGATCATATATCAGCCTTTTGTTTTTCTTCCGTGGGGAAATGTGCTTTCTCAGGCTGTAATTTTCTGGGCGTAGGGATGCTGTGAAAGGAAAGTAATGGTGTTTATTTAGGCAAGCGGAAATAAAAAGGTAAGTGATCTCATAGTCCTTCTTAATCGTCTTTTGGCATCTCGTATACCTTTTTCCACCCACGGCAGATTCTGTTACAGCGGGGAAAAAAACATGACTTATCTGAAGTGGCAGCCTGGGAGCCCAGGAAGGAGTATCGTTTAGCAGCCCGTGTGAGGAGAAGGCAGCGGTGACAGTGGAAACAGGTGAGAGAGAGCGGGAGCCACCTCCAGAAATCTGATACAAGGCCTGATCTCCAGCTACACAGCCGCTGCGGTGGATTATTCTGTCCAAGCGACCTCTGATAAAGGCAATATAAACAATTGCCAAATGTGTATTGTGCTGACCAACAGCTATTGGGAAAAGTTACTAAAACTCTTTTAAAAAAAAAGACCCTTGCGGTGTCATTTCAACGGCTATTTATAACCCCGACCCTCTCAATAACCAGAACCCAATCAGTATCTGCAGTTTTAAAGGGAAACACAATCTTTTATGCAGCTGTAGTGACAGGATCATCCGTTAACAAAACGATTCAATTACAACGATGCGACTCAAAACGCCCTGCTGGCAGCCACATCAGTACCAGGCAGCATTATACTGTATTAGACCACACAGCACAATCAAATGGCGAATTACTGACCCACATACTAACATCACTAAATACATTAAAAAAAGAAATAAAACACATGCGACAAGGTTCCTAAATGTCAGTGTGGTGCTATTAGAAGTTGGTACTGTCAGTATAGACCCAACTATTGTTGCTATTGGTGGTAATGGTACGGTTTGCGAAGTTTTGATTGGGACCTCATTCGCACCACCTTGCCCTTGACTACACAGTAAATCTATCTTCCTACTCTCTGTGAATAGCAAACAGTAACTGACGGTGTGCTTGGTCCTAATTAAGACACTCCCAGCTCCTACTCTTCTGGACAGGCAGGGCAGGGCGGATCCTCCTGTTTACTGACCCCATCGCAGAGACAGTGTGGTTCCAGAGCAAAAACACCCATCTGTGGAGCAGACTGTTTATTATCCAGTGATGCATGTGGTTTACAGCATTGTATTTATACTGGGTGTGCAGACAGCTTGATACTCGAGTAACAAACCCTTAGCTTTATATACTTTTGCTCAGCGTTTAGTTTTTAATTCTTTCAAGTCCCAGGGATCTAAGGGAGATGGCGATTAGTCATCAGAGTGGTTTCGGTTAAAATAAATGTACAGGAAAGAAATGAAGGAAAGCTGCTGCTGGCTGTTGGAGGAAGTCTACAAAACCTGCTGTGGCCGCGCTTCATGCCTGCATGAAGTTTGTCAGGTTCCTGATGAGAATCGTAATTGTCGACGGGGCAATTCCAGTAAAATAGCTTCTATTTTTTTTTTTTCCTTCTGCAAATAGATTTGTTTTTGAGTTACTGGCCTGAGGTCTAAACTAATCTATCCCCCACCACTGCTTGAACTTGATAAACAGGAACATGTGTACAATATTGTGAACTTCAACTTAATAATTTACAGGTAAAAGAACGCTTTCTATAAACCCAAACCAAAAAATCAGGAACTTGTTCAAGCTAGGGTCTTTGATGGCTGCTGGTCCTATCACTTTTACCAATTACAGTAGAGCTGACTGCCTTTTCACAGAACAACCTGCTCCAGAGTTCCTTCTTAACTGTGCAAGCACCAGAGACAGAACAAAGACTGACACAGAGAGTAAACTCCCCCGCTACTAAACTAAACAAAGGGATATAAAATCAACATGAAACCGGGATGTGGTTTAATGAACTTGACTGCAAGCAAACAGTGCTGAACCTGGTCCTGACAATCCTGCCCTGTAGGAGTGCCTGACAGACTGGGCGCGGCCGCTTTATTAAGAAGTGCTCAAAAATGACACACGTCACCAGACAATTTTGTGCAAAGGGCCCGGGCTCTGTCACGCTGCACTGTATGTAGGGCAATGAGCTGTAAACTGTAAGACCAGTGTATCACTCCATTATAATGAATATAAAACCTACAACCACAGGTGCAGGAGTCTGATGCAGGCAAGGTGACAGCTGCAGAGGACTGCCACCTTAAAAGTTGAATCCCATTCTAGGACCATTCTCAATTCATGCAGGAGACCTGTCAACAAAGATGGCCCGGGAAATCCAGGGAATTGGTTGTTGGTCGAAGTCAGTGCCACGAAACTTCCTCTTTGACCTGAAGCTCAGCCTCAGTGGAGTGGTTTAGCACAGGGCTAGCCAATGGATGGCTCTTGAGCAAATTATGAGTTTCCATGCGCATCTCCCTATTTAGAAAAGCCTGCAACAGCAATCGCTAGTCTTTAATAGAAGCAAACACAGTCAAAATGCATTAACACTGAGGAGTCTACACATGACATGTAGTAATGAGCACAGACATGTATCTAAGTGCAGCCTGGTTGAACCTTACCTGTTTTTCTTCTCTTTCCGAGCCACAGCTTCTACATATTTTAGTGTACTAAACATATTTGATGTTGGTCTTTCTAGTCCACGCTTATAAATTTGAGGATGCAGTCTCATTACTAACATACAGTAACTTCAGCACTGCTAAGCCTGGGACTTACCTGGCACCAAAGTCTTTGCAGGGACTGGACTTCTAGTTTGCTTATTTCTTTTGCAGGTGTTTTAGGAAGTTAGTTATGCAAACAAGCCCTTCCCTCAAACCACAGAGCTATTTCACGCATTGAAGTCACCACAGTCAGCAGCCCACATTCTTGAATTGTTAGCTCCAGGCAACGATCAAACAATGTTTTTTTTAAACCAAGTTTGATATTTACAAAACTATTATGGGATTGCTGGTGTCTAATTTAATCTAGAGAAGTAGAACATATTTTTAAATAGCCCTAAACCCAGCTACATTTGAAATTTTAAGGAGCGTGATTGAGAGTTGACAAGACATGCAGCAAATTACCAGAAACCAGTAGTGGTGAAACACAAACCAGACACTGAGAAACAGGCTAGCCAAACCATAGAGGGAGCCATCATTTACCCTTTAGTGGCGTTCAATTTCAGATGATGCATGCTAGTACACAACATCACCCCCTATGGGCAAGGGGGGGACGGGGATGAGGACCGGGACTTGGCAAGTTTGTTTCGAGTGCACCCGTTTCTGGGTATAATGTCCTGAAAAGTGATGCATACAAATGTAGGCTTGTGATTGCGAGCAGCACAAAACTACGATTGTTTAAGCAGTATAAAAAGTAGGTTGCTTTTATTAGGATCTGGGAAACCAATAATAAAGGATGTGGAATCCCCCATCATAACATGCACAACAGTTCAAAAGGTCACCCCCCCCCCCCCCCCCCCCCCCCCCCCCCCCACCCCCCCTTTTTGCTACTGTTAACAAAAAGGTTCCTAGCCTTTTATAAACAGGATTCACAATTTTTACATTTACATTAATTTTCAGCACACATACAAGTTTTTTTTTCTTTTAAACTGAACACTACAGCATTTAAAAATTAAAAATAACACATTTGCGCCTCTTTGCTACTGAATGTTTACTGAAGTTTCCTTTTTAAGCTTTATAAAACCGAATCCCCCACCCCACCCCAGGAATATTCAGAACAGTTGCATATTTTTTTTGTTGGGGGGGGGGGGGGGGGGGGGGCTAGAACAAAGATGTCCCATGACAAACTTAGCTGCTACACAAAAGAACTCGCACACACACGCACAGTATAGGGGTTAATCATCACTACAGAATACGTCATGTCTGACAAAAATGCAGTTTACAGCTTTACATTTTGTACCTGCCAGGAAAATAAATTGAGCCACTCCCTACTTCAGTACAGGAGTTACAGGTCAAAAAAAAAAAAGTCAATTTAAAAAGTTATGTTGTTTTCATTTTCACTAGCTGTCCAAGATTGTTTGACAGCAATACACAAGTACAGTGATGTGCCAAAGTTCAGACATTGTTGCTGAAATATTTTATTGATTATTTCTCATTACTAGTTGATATTTCAGCTCAACTGTAGATAATGCACATGGCTAACACCACGAAAACCTTTACCAAATAGATGCAATAGGGATAAAAAAAAATAAAATAGTCATGTCATGAATTAACACTTTAATCTGTGGTATAAATATGGGTCTTTACAAATACACCGAATCTGGAAATTAATGCAATTGATTCACATTCATTCTGTGCAAATAGCACAGGATAAGAGGAGCAATCCCCCTAAAGTTTAAAGCTACGTTCAGTTCAACATCATTTTGAATACAGAGACACGTCTGGCGTTGGGGTACTATGATTCACATTCATTTAGAAGCAGAGGGACTGTACCTTCAAAACGCAGTCTAAAATAACCAAATGGTTTTACACCGTTTAGTTCCCCCATTCCCTTCCAATAAACTGTTCAGAACAGACAAACTGTATTGTACATCGGTATTATTGAACAGCATTAGCTGCACACAAACAAGATTCCAGCCACAGGCACCCGCTGGCCTGTAACTCTTCAAAAGCAGGGTGCTTTTACAACACACACACACACTCAAGTGGACCAGAAACAAACTTACAATCCTGATTAACGTCTTTATCACAAAGAGCACACCTCGACTAAGAGCACTCGGAGCTGTTCCAAGCAGCCTATGTTTCAACGTTAACTTTTTAGTGCCCAATATTACCGTAAAGGAAGAAAAAAAATAAGATTTATTTAATGGATAAGTGTTTGCTTGTACAAAGTAGAGCAAAATTAACATTGCTTTAGCCAATGTAACCTGAAGGGGAAAGGCTTTGACACCATTTACAAACTACACTGCAAGAAAATTAAACATAGGCTTCCAAATAACAAATGCTGCGTCAATACTTTCCGGCAGAAAGCAGAACTTCACATTGGTACTCTTTCCTTTTTAACATTTGAGTAAAAGAGATAGATATGATCATTTTTGTTTAAAATCAAGATATTTTATTTATTTAAAAAAAACAAAACAAAAAAAAAAACAGAAAGTATTTAAAGAAAAACAAATCAATTTTGGACTTTCTCTGAAGAAGAAAACTCTGCACAAGGGATTTAACAGAACCAGCTTATGTCTTAGCAGGTCGGCTGATTAATGGTGTAAGACCCAGCAGTCAGATAGGAAGCGCCACACAGGGCGCCTGCAGTGAGCCTAAATGACTCCCCCCCCCAAACATGGAACGCTGAATAAAGTACAGGCACTACATAAACTCCAATTCCAACACAGGAACCGACATTAAAAGGACAAAAATTGTTGCGATTGTTCAGCTACTTTAATTTGAAGCTTTAATTTGAAGATTTACCGATAACTGAATAGTATCCTTTTTTGTTGTGGATTCATTAAAGCTTTGTTTTTCGTTTTTTCTTGGTAACCTGAGTTTTCTTGTGCAGCTTGATCGGGAATCGATGTAGACAGGAAACATTACCGTTAACATGATGAAGATAGTGTTATAAAAGTGACAGCTTTATAAAGAGGATATACTGAGCAGGTTACACAAGTTGGCATGGAAAACAAACAGCAACATATGGAACTACAAAGGGAGGGGGAGGGGGGCACAACATACAGGCAACAAGCGTACCACTATCACTGACAATGCTATGCTGTCCAACAGAGCTGGCCTTAGTCATAGTTGGGATGCAGCTGTACGGTATTCCTGGGGATCTTCCTTAGCGAACACAACTCTACACCAGGTAAGTGGGTTCCCAACATGCAAAGCAGTGACGCCAAGGATATCAGGCCAGAAACAAACAAAAAATACAAGAGGCCGAGTCAAGCAATTAAACCCGTGAACTAGCTAGCCACTACTGGTAGCAGGGTACCAACTTAGGCAACAACATTGCTAAGGTCTGTTAAAGTAGGGAAAAAAAACCCCAAAACTGTCTAACCCCTTGAGCCAAACTGACCGTTTTGGGAAAAAAACAAAAAACAAAAAAACCTCTCTACTTCTACACATAACCACCCCCCCCCAACCCCCCCAACTGGTGTCAAACATCACTCAATCCTCCCCAGATGGGGCCTCCTCTTCTGACACTTCATCCTCCTCTTCCTCCTCTTCCTCAGGTTTGGCCGTCTTCTTTGGGGGAGGAGTGCGTTTCTTCTCTGGCGCCTCGTCTTCCTCCTCCTCCTGGGGGCTCTCTGGCTCTTCCTCATCCTCCTCTTCATCTTTGGGGGAGAACTTCTCCTGCGCCTTGGCTGCGCTGGGCCGCCCCTTCCCCTTGCCTTTCATGGGGCTGGGAGTCACTGAAAGGAGATGGAGAAAGCAGAATTACATACAATGGAACTGCTGTATTGCAATTGGTGTGGACCGGTCGTGGTGTAGGAGGAAGGATTATCTAAACCTAGTCCCTGTAGGTCAGTAATCCATATGCAATACATATAAGTGTTTGCCTGGATCAAAAAAGTCTGCAGTGGAAGTTTGACTGTTCGGATAAGCATATGGCTTGCTTTGTGAAACAGATACCTTGTTTCAGTCAAGCACAGTGCTCCCCTTTAACCCCGCAGTTCTGAGAAGACAAATGCTGGCGTACTGGTTTTACGGAGCCTTATACCTCGAAACAGGTTTTAAAAGGGTCACCTTTTAACAAGACAGCACTGTGACAGTTTAAAAAGTAAATTGAGTTCACGAACCACAACCCTCTATTTATCAAACACCACACCATTTTTATGAGAAACACTTTTTTTTTTCCCCCTAAGCAACTGCATTCTTGCGCAGCCTCACCAGTAGCCTTTAGCCGGGGCTTGGGAGACTTCTTTTCCTTCCTCTCGGGCCTGGTCCTCCTGATCACTTTCTTACTCTTCTTCCGGGAGCGGCCGTAATCGCTGTCATCGTCATCATCAACCATGAAGTCTTCATCGCTGCCTGACTCCTCTGTGGGCAAGAGAGAAGGGAGTGTCAGACACACACACACACACACACACACACACACCAGGGATATTCAATCAGTCTCTTTGTGCTCAGAATGGGGTACTTATGCTAGATCTATATTAAAAAAACACTGAATTCATAGTTCTCATTGACGTATTCAATGCGAAAATCACAAGCATAAAACAGAAAGACCACCAGTAGATGGTGTATTTAGAAAGCCAGTACAGCTGCCTGAGTTTCATGCTTGTATAACAGCAACACTAATACGGCAGATAAAACACCTGACATGCTATATATTTTTGGCCTTGCAGCAGTGTCTGATTAGCTGGTTGTCAGGGCGACCGATCTTTCCAAGAGAAACCTGTTCGCGGCGTTCGAATCGGAGTGGACTGGGGACCCCTCGGTCACTCACTATCTTCGAAGAGCACCTCCTCGTCCTCCTTCTCTTCCTCCTCCTCGCTGCCTCCGTCATCCAGCAGCATCTCCCTCTGTTTTGAGACGGCTTTCGAGGCTGCCTGGCGCTGCTGCCGCACCTTCGTGTTCACTTCCTTCTCGTCATCGCTGTCCTCTGCAGGGCACAGAACACACACACATTAGGACTGCTCCATTTCCTCTGGGGTGTGGGAAACCTACCCTTGCGCACCAGGTTTTTCAGCCAACCCTGTTCTAAATTAACCAATTAAACATCAATCCAGGCACTAAGAAATCCACTAATTTTTTGACCTATTAAACTCTGAGTGAAAACGCCCATTAGGACTGGAATTTGGCAACCTTATATTAATATTTCAATTCTTTATTAAAAAAAAAAAGTGGCATAAATAAATTAATACAGTTATGCTATTAAGCATATGAAAACATCTCTTTTGTTCCATGTATTCAATGTATAGCAGCTTTTTGCAGTGGCTGCAGACCCCCCTAATAACTTTCCAGGGGGGTGGCAGGTAAAGAAACAATGACTTGAGACCCGCTGATCTACAGGCATTGCATATCCCACAGCACCGCCCATCTGACCCCTAACCCGCTCCAGTGGTCTCCCTACCTGCTGCCCTTTTCCGGGATTTCGGCATCTGTTTGGGCGACTTCTCAGGTTTGGGTTTCTTTCCCTTTTTCCCTTTTTTCGAGCTGTCATAGTCGCTGTCGGCTCCCTCCTCTTCCTCCCCAAAATCATTGTCTTCCTCGCTGCCGAAATCATCTGAGTGGAGAATAAAGTAAAACAAAGAACTCATGCTTAACTTTAAAATATTAATCTCTATCTTAGTCCAGTAAATACATTTGCTTTATTCAGTGCAATTTTAGTTTAATTGTCAAAATTCAATAAATAAACAATGTAAAAATAATGAGACTAAATTGGTTTCCACGTTTTTTTGTTCAGAACCTAAAGCATTATTTAACCCTTGCATGCATGACGACCTCACATACGGGACAGATTATAAAAAAAATAAGAAAAACTTACTGAGGACATATGGACGATGCAAATGCATGATGCTCACATATGAGGATGCCATTTTTTCTACATATAAAAGCAAATTGATTTTTTTTTTTTTTTAAATGAAATATAATTTACTGTGTCCGAACAGTGTTTTATGAGACATTTTATGCAGATTGGAAATAACTATTTAGGCCTAAGTTGTAATGTTTCAGGGCAACAAACACACAGGAGTGCTCATTGTGAAGGCTCAGACTGGGAGAGACTGTTTCAGAGCTCATTAAAATACCGATGGGCTCGATGCAACATGACCCTCGTCTCATTAGGAACGCTGTGTAACACAGAGTGAAATCAGAGTAGTGTGTGGACTGTAGTTCTTTATTTTTTGCTCATTAACCCTTTTTGGCTGCAGCTGAAGTTATACAAGACTGTTCGTAGTTCTGAACCTTCGCCTGTACGATTTCAGATTCCCCTTCTGTAGCTCTGCACCAGCAGAACACGAGGCTGGTTTTGCCTCTGAGAAACAGTTTGTGTGAATTCTTTTTTTTTTTGTGTGTGTGTGAAGCGCTTTGGGTACAAGTCCGTGGTCATTAAAACGTGTAAAACATTTAAACCACAAACACTGTGGGCTTACCCGCAGACTCTTCTTTTTTGGACTTTGTTACTTTGTCATCTGAGTCATCACTAAAGGAGAAGAAAGAAAGCTTTTTAGATACAGAGCACCTCACCCTAATCATCGATTCTCAATGTTAATGCAATATTCACCTTGCTGGGACCACAATTAAGCTAATTTTGCGAGGGAGGGCAATTGCTGGTACAGAACAGTGCTCTAAGCCAGTGGTTCCCAACCCTGGTCCCGGGGACCCACTGTGTCTACTGGTTTTCATTCCAACTGAGCTCTCAATTAACTTAACTGGACCCATAATTGAACTGATAATTTGCTTAATTAGACCTTTGTGATTGTTTTCAGATCTTAAAACAGCTGAAAAAGTTCAAGTCAGCTATAACATTTTACAAGTAACTTGAACTCTGCAACTGTTTAAGAACTGAAAACAATAAAAAAAAAAAAAAAAAGAAGGTTTGATTAAGCACATTACCAGTTCAATGAAGGGTCTAGTTAAGTAACTGAGAGCTCGGCTGGAATGAAAACCAGACACAGGCGTTCCCCAGGATCAGGATTGGGGAAACCCTGTTCTAGAACTCTGATTTGGTTACCATGGTAGCATTCAGGGACAGGGGAACAGCAAGTTGTAAAAACAAGACAGAGGGAAACAAGGCATGTCCCGTCTGCTTTACCTGTCTTCTTGAGAGTTCTTCCCAGGCCTTTTCTTGTGTTTCACTTCACGGGGAGAGGCGCGCATTTTCTTGCTTGGAGGTGCAGAACCTCTCTCGTACTCCTCATCTGAATACAACAAAAAAAAAAACAAAGGTCCTCAATATAAAACTAAAGAAGCAGTCAAGCTTTGCAACAACAAACAAAGTTAAAATCTCTGCGGGTCTTCCCGATTAGAACAGCTGGGACCACTGCCCTCACTGCCCTTCGCTGTCTGTCTAACAAATGTTACCATTACTTCAAATCGCAATTCTAAGGCAGAACTAGAAGCCGAGTTTAGAAAATGTTCTATTTAAATAGTGAACCCCCACCCCACCCCACCTCTAGGAACATTGCATACTGTGCCACTCCCTCAAACCTAGACCCTCAGCATTCTTTATTCATATCCTATTTGGTTCTAATTAGCCTGCCAGGCATTCTGTAACACTAAGCAGGGTACACCCCTGTACATCTCACCTGCATCGTCAGATTCCTGGAACTGCGAGTAGTCAACCACCTTCCTGTTTCTGCAAGAGAAACCGGAATGAAAGAGACAACACTGTTAACATCCCTTCAAATTCTTTACAGCAATCGGCTCACAAGGCAGGCTGGGAAAAGATATCTGTAGAATTAAACCTAGCTTATTTCTGACACTGCAATGGTACTGAAACACTGTATTTTTATTTATTTATTTTATCAGCAGTAGCTGAGTATCAATGCAGCCTGAACTGGGACACTGACAGTCCAAGTCTGAAATACCTGTAAAGACAGAACTTGCTTTTAAACATGTACAGATCAGGCAAACACTGTGGAACAGCCGTGGTTCAGTTTAGCCAAGCCTATCAAATATGTGTCCGCTTACTTGCCAGCATTATATGTACCATGTCCAAAAATCTATGTTCCCGAAATGTGTTCCAATTTAAACGTGGTGTAGCTCCCCCTTCAGCTGGATTTGAAGGGTGGGTCGCTGTAAAAAAAATTCAAGCCTGGCTTTTCTTAAATGCATTTATTTCCATTCCAACGTAACAATAAATGAAGGCTGTAAAAAAGTTCAGACATTACAGAAATCCAGTCAAGAAAAGGAATATGGAAAACACTACTAACCTGATAGGACTCGTTTACAAGGACACAGCATAGACTTTCTATGTTAACAAAATCTCTCATTTTGTGGTCTAAATTCATTGTACATCACCTCAAAGTACCAGCATAGCCAAAATGTAAATACGCTCGCACCTTTTTTTAGTGGCAGGTTTATGAGGCAGACACGCACGGTCGATAGAACCAGCTTCATTTACATGGGCTTTCACATATTTTAGGGGTTAGAAAAATAGGGAAGCACGAGATCATATACTATTAATCTTATGCCGCTTTCACACGCAAATGCCGCTACTGAGCTGCCTCATAAAATGATCAAAGGGATCATTTTACAACTTTCAAACCTGTCAGTCAACAGATCGTTGGCACGACAACTGCGATTCCCCATAAATTACAGCATCCCGCACCGTCCCGTCTATTTGTGATTTCACCTCCTCGTCAGCCAGTAAAGTTAACATTTCCTTAACCTACTCCAGACTCCAATTACTACCTCGTTCTTGATCAGCCACTGTATCTGACAAAAATACCCAACGCATTCAGGTATACATGCAGTCATGTGGGGTGTGACTTTCAATCCACAGCCACTACAGCGCTTCAGTGCCGGCACAGCCTTTCACACAGGAGTTAAGGCTGTTCCGAGCTACCTCTAAAACAGGACGGCCCTGTGACGCTATAGGCAATTCACACAGACCAAAATGCTGCATCAGTGCTGATTCTCAGCAGTCGTAACTAGTCTGTGTAAAAGGGGTATAAGAGGAGCAACTTAACAGTAAAACTGTATTATTCATTTTCGTGATAAGGGCTGTCTAAAAAGCCAGATGTTTTAAGTTTAATTAAGCCCTATGACGCACGAAGCGAGAGAAAAACGCTATAATGGAGAGAACAGAACTACAGTTTAGAATCTGTTTAAAAGTTTGTAAATTACACTTGAGGACATTTACAAAAAATGTGTTTTTCAAGTGGCTTTTTAAACTTTTGTCTCATTCAAACTAGGTCAGTATGGGTATACTTGAGCATTAAGAAATCATTAATTTAGTAAATCTGCAGAGCAACAGCTTTTTAAAACTGTATAATATTGTACACCTTTAAGTAGATATTTGGTCCGATGCACGCTCTAAAGTCGGTCGGCCCTCAAAATGGTAGAATTCTCACAGTCCGCAAAGGGTTAAATGTAACTTACTGTATTCTTTATTTCGATCTTATTGGAATTTGATCTTATTTTATACTGATTTTACTGTACCTTATAACTGCGGATCTGCAATGCAACTTTTTATAATGTGATATTTTGTAACAATTTTAAGTCGCTCTAGGTAAGGGAGTCTGCCAAGAAGAAAAAAACAATTTATACAGATAGATAGATAGATGAACTGTGATTTTTTTTCTTGATTTTCTTAAAAAGTTGTCCGGATATGCCAATATCTGTAACTGTGCACAAACTATCCACTTACAGGAGTTCAAAACATATCTGTGTCCTCTTAAACGTCTCCCCGTGTAATATGACACCCCTCTTTATAAATCCTGGTTAGAGTTACCAGCCACTTCTATAAAATGGGTTCCTGGCCAAATAAATACGGTACAGCCCCAGCCTCTTCCAAGACTCACTCAATCATCTGCCACAATGTCCTTTCCAATACCACAGCACCACCTAGCAGTCCCTCTGAGGTACTACAGGGTTGCGGTCTTAAAAGTTGTTATTTGATGAAAACGAAATCTTTGATATCCATGAAACTGTCCTAGAACATTAATGCATGTTTGCATCGCCATGCTCTATGAAGAAGAATTCCCAGTTTGGAATTCAAGCTTGCATTACGCTTTATTTATTAATTTTTTTAAATCAATTAATTTTCTAGGTCTGTAACCAGTGGGATGCTAACCTTCTGGATTTTAAATGCATTGCCTTGAATGTTTTCCAATTACTGTCTAATGAGATCTGTGGAGGACCAGAGACTAAGTGCGTCACAGGAGGGAGTTTATTATTAAAACAACTTGTTTCGTTTCCCGGCTGGTCCGATTATTTTACCAATAACTTAGATCTCCTCCTGATATTCGGTAGCACGTTTAAACTCTGCTGGTGCAGCCAGTCGGTAGCAAGCTCTTCCAAGCGGGTGTCACTCACAACACCATACTGTCCTGATTGTAATATTTTCCTTTGCAACTGCTAGAATATACTACAGCCACTTCAAATTTAACACGCAAATAGGATGTTTTTTTCATCTTGGTATATGTGCAAAACGTTGCAGCTTAATATTAATCGTATCAGAGTTAAAAATAAGCGCCAATATAAACTGTGTAATCATTAACCACATTACTGTGAATAGCAGGAGGCAGCTTTTCTTAATGACTGCGTTCGAGTACAAGGCACCCTGCAATCACACAAGCCAAGCAAAGTCAGCGTTCCCTGGAATGAAAAAAAAAAAACACAGAACCCCAGGGCTGGATTTCAATTCCTAACAGGGAGTGGGGTTAGAAAGTCTCTTCAGCAGGGAAGGAGAAAAGAAAAAAAAGAAGAATTTGGTTTTCAAATGCCAAACATCAGCCTCAAAAGCACTGGGGTATTTCGCGAGGCTTTGGCATTCCAGGTAGCTGGCTTTCAAACATATAGGATTAAAAACGAAACCCACAATAACAGGGAGTACAAATACACAGTGCAGGTTCAACCGGAACACACAATGGTAATTAATACAATAAGGAATTCTAAAGCAGAGGGCAGGGTTTGAAACTCGCACTAGTCCTACACCCAAAACCTCCAATCAAGTGTATTTAAATGATCAGATTTGATGTTAGATAAAATAATTCCTTCCTTATCGCTGTACAAACAACTCCTATTAGTAAATTCAGGTGTTATTCACGCTGCGATAAGCGAGATCAGTTCAGGAGCCCGAGTTCACACTGTCATATTAATAACACACCTAGGCAATCCTGAAACCCAGGACTAGGTCCTGCAGGGGGGAGTGAGATCTGAAGCCATGAGGAGAGCGCACTGTGTAATACAACAGCTATGTTAAACTACTAAACTTTAGAAAGAATGTATTACTCCATTGTAGACCAGTAGAACGTATTTGACAGCGTGGAAACCCTGCCACTGACATGCCTGTAGAGAGGTTGCAGTTAAAATGCAGCATGGCAGCCAGGTCCAGTGCAAATGTAGGCTCACGGCTGCACAGGCAATTAATTCAGGCCAGTTCCACGTCATGCCAGGCAAGTTAAGCTGAAAGGAGGTTTGATAGTGTGTGGAGAGCCACAGATCAATTGATATGATACATGCTCAAATAGAAACTAGCTGAAAAGTTGGTCAGCATGAGATTTGCAGATTGTGATTAGCACTGAAATTGTATGTTGCAGGTAGACCAAAAACAATTCTACCAGTCACTTGTAAATGCCATGTTTTTTTTTTTTTTTTTTTTAAACACACAAGAAACAAATGCATCAATGTAGCTCAATTTCCATTCCTCTATGAGGCATGTTACATGTTTATTTATACTGCAAGGGAGTTTACTTTTAATTAACATTTGTATTACCAACTGCAAAACTGGTAATAAACTGTGTACCAAAATGTGGGGAGAATTACTTTGGCATTACATGAGCAGAGGCCATGCCCGATTGAAAATTAGTAAAGGGCGGGCCATTTTCTATTTATTAAAAGATGACCGAGTCAGTCTTCACAGCGTTAATTGATTACAATGTTATGAACTGCCAAGACTGAAGCACATGTGCCAAGCTGAACACAAAACCGTATCAGCGCTGGTGTGCCTGGGAAGGCACTTGTGTGGCACTGCCTCAAACGTGTAAGTTGTACACCAGGAACATGAAACAATTATTTATTTTATTTTTTTTAATTCAATATGAAAAAAATCACAGCCGCTCCACCATTTTCGTAGCAATGTCATAAAACTTTGCAATCCCCCAAAAAATCTAACATATGCAACACGTAAAAACTGAGTACATGGGCATCTGAATGAGCCCAGGCCACTGCAAATTACTTTTCTGAGATACATTTTTTATTAAAAAAAAATAGTCAATGTTAATGGCCAGTAATGACCCCTATTTGCATTATTATTTTTATTTTGTTTATTTTAAGGGATTCATACACTAGAAGATTGATTTCAATAAAAAGGGTGTGGGCGCTGCAATCTATTCAAAATGTTTAAGATATTTCTTACCGTTTCATGAGAGAAACAAGCTGTACATACAGTGTGTGTGTGTGTGTGTGTGTGGGGGGGGGGGGGGGGGGGGGTATTTTATAAGGTTTAATAGAGGTATGTCTTGTGGAGGAGAGGATCGAGCAGGATGAGTTTGTTGGTGGGGGTGGGAATACACTGTACTGCAGCTAAGCACAATGGATAGCACGGATCTGTGTAAACCACAATGAAAAAGACCAGACATACCTGGGACTATTTCACAGAGATAGGAGTACTTATTATAATATTTTAATAAACACTTCAATCATTAGCTTAAAAACTGTTGCAAAAAAAATAAAAATACACGTTTGCTTTATTTTGGCCTTTTTTGCAGAGGGAAAAGGCAAGCATGACTTTGAAACCAAAGCGCCGAGGAGGTGTGGTGCTTTTGCGACCCCCACCCCCTCCGTGACATTACACCGAAATACCTCGGCTTAATTCACTGCGACCACAATTATATCAAACACGCTTTTTTTTTTTTTTTTTTTTTTTTTTTTTTTTTTCTTGCAGGTTACCTTGTTTTTTAAACTTTATCGTGCTCGTGTTAAAACAGCAAAGCAAAGAGCTGCTGCAATTAAAACGCATCGTGTTGTGCGAGTTTCACTTCATACGAAACAGATATAAGAACAACGAGTCCGAGGCTTTTTTTTTTTTTTTTCACCCTTTTGGTGCTCGACTCTGATGAATGGGTAGCCATACTGCTAGTTTCGGTAGCCATGGGGGGGAAATAAACAAGCCATTTTTATTTCAGCACCCGATTTAAATATGCACACAAGAGTGAGCGAGGGATACACGAACCGTACCCAGAAATACAGCAAAAAAATAATAATAAAAAAATAGAAAACGCGCGCAAAGGATTACTGCATGGGTCTGTTTGCAATGAAAATGATGCACGGTGCAGAATCGTGCATGCTAACTTTAAATATATCCTATTTAGATAAGGAGGATGCACATAAACACAGCTTCAAACAGGCACGTTTCGCCTTTTAGCACACAATTCACACGTTACGTAAAAACAAACGTTACGTAAAAACCACGTTTGCATTGGAGAATAAACTAATACAGGTCAGCAAACGTACCAGAACTCTTGACATTCTTGCAGAAACTTTGTAGAGGTCCTTAAAAAAAATATATACAAAAAAAAAAAAAAAAAAAAAAAAAAAAAATTGACTAACTACATGCCGGGAATTTAAAAATAAACCTCTCTCGAGCCCGCTTCAAGCAAATAAAAAAAAAAAAAAAAAAAAAATAAAAAATAAAAAATAAAAACGATATGCAACAGAGTAGGCAGATGCCAGGCTACTTTTAAAACAAACAAAAAAAAAAAAAAAATGTTTTTTTTTTTTTTTTTAAAAGGAGATTTTATTTGAATTTTCCCTTCAGCTTCACAAAATGGTGAATAAAACAAACTGAAACCGCTGCTCCCGCGCAACCTAACCCTACAGGGGAATGGGCGGGGAATTGTCGAAAGGGCCGCCTAAGCTCGCCGCTGACTGGAGCACACTCCACCAAGCGAGCCGCGATTGGTCAGTTTGAATCATCATTCAGCGGGTGACTGGCGGGCCTCGCTGCTAGTCAGACTCGCCTCTACCCTCCCCCCCCCGCACGGCTTGGTTGAGGTCGCGCTCTCGTAGAGCTCAGAAAGAGGCCCTTGCTGGATCAGCTATTGCAGTTCACATGCTGTTCAAAATTAATGCGAAATTAAACACGTTCACGGGGGGGGTCTTGTGCAGACCTGACTGGAAATGTAAGCTTTACACCACATTCCACCGGCGCAACCGTGTTTTAAAGCAAGGTGAAGCAGCTCGTCGTTTCTGAGATGAGGGGAGGGGTTGCTAAGTTTTGTAGGATGTAGCCACAATTCTTGCAAGTTTAAACAAAATCACAGATTTATATATATATATATATATATATATATATATATATATATATATATATTATATATAGAGAGAGAGAGAGAGAGGAGAGAGAGAGAGAGAGAGAGGAGAGAGAGAGGAGAGAGAGAGAGAGAGAGAGAGAGAGAGAGAGAGAGAGAGAGAGAGAGAGAGATCAAATCTAAGCCCTCCACAGAAAACCAGTGTGCGTTTAGGTTCTATTTATGTGCCATATCTAGTCTGCAAACTTTGGTTACTGGGGATTTTAATTGGTTTACCCCTCGTCTGAGAGGTATGCTGTAATTGACTTTTTTTTTTTTTTTTTTTTTTTAGAAAACCAAGCTGGAGCACTGCTTCAATAACCCAGCGCGAAGAACCAGTGCAGTAACAGATTCAAGAGGTATATGTTTGCGCATCTGCCAGGAAACCACAGGAGCTGCATCAGTGCTTCATCCCGTACACCACTACTACATCTTCATTTAGTCTGTATCTTATCCAGTTAACAGGAACAACTGTGTCATAGTTTGTGTCCAGTTGCGTTGCCTGTGTTAAAAGTCCAGGCAAACCTTGCTTTGTAATGCCCCAGCAATCCAACATGGGTCGGTGATTCCTGTCCATGTGGTCTCTTTGCTGAGGGCTTTATCACTACTGGAAAGTTATTCCTCTGCAGTCTAGGGAAAGGTGCTAGACTAGTAGAGCCATCACAGCCAGCTCTCTAAAGTGCAGCGGGATAGGGGGTGAGTGTCGCTTCAGTTGGTTGCCTCACAGTCCACATGTCTCTAAGCATCGCTGAAAGCCCTTCAGCCAAGAATTTGTTTCTGCTTCAACTTAAGATTTTTTTTGCATGACAATAGCGAAAGTACCGAGCTCTGTCTGATCCTTCTGTTTAGGGTGCCTGTTTCTGCAGAAAGCGAGCCGTTTAGCTGTTAAATTCACAGAAGTGACCGGTTTTACTTTTTGTTTGTTTTATTCATGGAAATCACCTTTTGGCAAGTTGTGAGTCTCACCTACTCTGCTGGAAACGATGAAGTTTGAGTATGAGTAATACTATATACTGTGTTGAGAGCTGGGGATCACAGGGTGCTATTGCTGTTCTGTCTGTGAGTGTTGCTGTGTGCGTACTGCCTGCCCACTGCTATCTCAAGGAACCATTTAAAAGCATAAGGAAATATTCCAGTTCAGTTCCTCTTGTATAGGTTCACTTGGTTTATTTTTTTCAGCTTCAGTCATCATATACTTTTTCAATCCACAGGGGTCTCAAACATGCCTCTCTAGGTACAGCTGGTACACCAATGTGTATCCATTAATCTGTCCCCCCTGCAACACTGGGGGCAGAGCGTTCCAGGGGGCCAGGTTCATGGTTACACTCTATATCAGCTGTACTTGTCTGAGAGCTCTACAGAAGACACAGGGGTGCTTTTAACTTCTCATTTTAAAGAACTCACCAGGATGACTGAAACAGATAATGAACTGAACAAGACGACGACATTAGTTAACCCTTTCAGTCCTGAATTACTTTTGTCGCGCTGAAGAATGTGAAACGAAGTTGACTAATTAAAAAAAAAAAAAAAGGAACTCTTTTATAGAGTATTACATGAGAACAGGACAGAAGAATGTGTTTTGCACATGTTCCGGTAAATTATACTTTAAAGTCCTGTCAGTACTCGAGGAACTCTAAGGTAATTTCAAGGTAAAAGAAAATAAATGTGTAGCAAGTCTTTGTTAAAGCACAATACAGCACAGGCAAGCCTGGTTAATAATGGCTGAGTATGGTAAATATTCTTAAAACAGCATGATTCAGGGTAAAGTATGGTAAAAGCATATCTCACAGTGCAAATGTAACTTGCAATGATATAAAAGAAAAACATTCTTATACTGACAATTCCCCCTTGAAGTAGCAAAATAAACTATTTTAACAAATATGTGCTCTTGGGTTATCTAAACTGTCAACACTATTGTTCAGTATGTGGTACTATAGCACTAGCATATACGCACAGACCTAGTTCAAAGGCTTTCTGGTTTTCATCTTCTCTTGGTAACATCTGGTCCATGTCTTCCTCGCTTCTCTAATTGCCTTTCCATAATGACAGCTGCTCCCCGGTATGTAAAGGTCAGAGGTCACTGGTCACGTTTACAGTGACACCGGGCAGCAGTGTGATAAAGAAGGGTCTATAGCGAGTCCACGACGGAAATAGCCTGTGGTCATTGAATGCAGAGAGAGAGAGAGAGCGAGCTGAATGACCATCATAGTATACGATCGAGATAAAGCATTGTGCAGCTGATAATGGAATTCGCGGGGGGATGGACGGACAGTAAAGCACTATGGGAAGACATTAGACATGCAGTTACATACAGAGGTTCCTGATGTGGAAATTATATAACAATTAATATTGTAGGGCGATGTGCTTACATTTCTGCTTTATGAGAAAAGCAATTCATTATGAATGTATTTCACCCTTCTTGTAATACCTGCCAATATTGCAAAGCCTCAGTAATCTGAAATTACACAAAGTTTATTTCCCCACGTTTTCCAGCTATTGAAAAATTCTGATTAGAGCTAAAATATATATTATATATTTTTTTTTAATTTCCAGAAACCCTCCCCAATTTATTACTCAAGTGATATACAATATTTAGTGACACTAATAATTTATCATTTTGTTGTCAGTACCATGCTCCTAATCTCATTTGAGTTAAGATTTAGGAGTTTTGTATTTTCAAGAGTGGTAGTTACCCACTATGACCACCTGAGGGTGCTGTTGTTTGTGTCTCTGCCATTAATTGTCTTGTCCCGTATGGACCTTTCAATCCATTCCAGCCTAACACCTTCAATCATGTACTTATTGACTTGAGAAGCTGTGAGCCTGGTTCCAACCAGCTGTTTATTGATTAATTGAACCCAGGTCTTCAATTATTGGAACAAGGTCCTGGGATGGACAGAAAGAGAACACAATATACAATAATGTAATCTTAACTTCAAACAACCTTTATTGATGTATTTTTTCAGAATGGAAGGCGTCCACCAAATTAAAGGTAATTTCCCTAAAGGGAGGGAGTTGCAAGTGGGTAAAGAAAAAGGTTGCTTATTATATTATCCAGTAGAGGGCCTCAGTGTGCAAGGAAGAATGGCTTGAGGACTGGACCGCTGAATACCATCTATAAACTGCATTTACCACACAAACACAGCAAGTGATTGTGGTCCCATGAATTTCTGTAGACAAGGTTGTAATTCTTAGTAATTATTCCAGCAACAACGACCCACTACAGCAGTAGAGATTTCCCATTTACTGAACCCCAGTTTCCAGCAATTTACAGCTGAGCATTTAAGGAACAGCCACTGTGGTAAAAAAAAAAAAAAAAACTAAGAACTAAAATTAGAAACTTCTGTGTGAAAAAGAAAACTAGCTATTTTTTTTAAACTTAGCAATGAAAAACAAGGCGAAAAAAACTCCTGTTTGCAACAAACATAACAGTGTTTTAAAGCGATAGGGAACTACATGTAAACAGTATAAAGAATCCTTTAATGGAATGAGCTGTGAGGAAAACGCTACATTTTATTATGGGTATGGTGGTGCCATAGTTTTGATTTACTGCAGGGAAAATAAAATGTGTGGAATAGTACATTTTTCAGATGCCTTTACCAAAGCTCTTTAGGACGGTGTGAGATAAGTCGAATTAACCAAGCGTCCTCCTCCAATCTCTTAATCTTGCGTACCTACAGTCAGCCAGCCAGCGAGTGTTCTCAGGTTATCACAGAGCTCTGTGTGTGCCGTGGCTGAAGTACCGAGCACAGAATCGTTTCCATTCACAAGACAGCTGTTAACATGGACTCTCCCTCTCATAAATACCACCGAACGACAGCCATTTGGGTGTTCAGTGGTGCAGGCCTTTCTTGTTTTGAGGACGCTGTGTTGAAATGCAATAGCTTCACAGCTCATAAAGTGGTCCTGGATTCACACATTCATTAGCTAGTGCCTCATGTCAGGCTTTGCTGAGTGCAGTATTTGATTTGTCACATGAGTGGTGAACTACATGTATGTACTGTAGTACTGAATCACAATGCAATCACAGGGTAGATTGCTGTTCACACAGTCAATCATAATTACCCACCTGTTTGCTACATGACTGTCATTTACCTAAAAACATACCTGGCTGGGTGTCCAGTTAGTGTTCATTCCCCTGTATGCAGAATTGAAGAACTATAGCCAAACAGATGTACCCCTGCTTCTTCTGGCCTATAAAGTAACAACCATTTCAAATATGTACCTATCATTTTGTTTTACCAGTAAGACCATATTTCAATTCAGCAGCAACTACTTCCTGCATTTAGAAAATCTGTTTCGAAAATGTGGCAAAGTTTGTGACCCCTTTAAGATGGTATTGTTTACCTTTGATGCCCCTGTATTCTGTGTGTGTTTTATTTGTACTTAAAAAAATAAGCTGTGAATAACTGCAAAGAAACGATTTGCTTTTTTAAATCAGTTTATTTGCCTCAATTTGATTCGTACAGCAGCTGATGAGTTCCCCCCTTTATCCCACAACTGATGGAAAATGAGAGCACCTTTTTTACAGCCATGCTATTGTCTGTGCAGTGCAGCACTGGTATATCTATATAGTGAAGCTGTCATTTCTTTCCAATACAGCTGTGACCCATCTGCAAATACAGTTCCATTTGCTAGCCAAAGGGCAGCACCAACAAACCAGATGCTTCATACATGTGGGATAAACAGAATACACAATGACTCACAGTGGAATAAGTCCAAATATCTCAGGCATGAAGAAAGCCTATAATTAACTCCAGACTTTACCACTTGTGAAATATTTAGCATTTTCCACTCTGAACCAATGGAAGGCTCACTAATCTAGCTAGATCAAAGTTATTGTTTAAGCTATGTGCTAAACTCTTTTGAAACTTTCTGATTTTACTGTCATTGAGGAGGGCTCACAAAAACACAACTTGTTTTTTTTTTCTTAGAAGCCAGCGCAAGAACTCACTGCGAAACACAGCAAAGTTGCAACCATTTCACGAGTTCCTTACACTTAGTAAAAATGAGAAAGTTGCTTTAGTCAGCACATTGCTCAAACACACCCCAATCTATCTGTTTTCATTGCTGCTGACGGCCTGTCGGTCTAAGCCCAGTTGCAGCAGGAGCAGCTGGTGTCAAAGACCAGCCCCTGACCGCAGTGCTGGAAGTAGGTATTGCCATTGTTGCACTGGTAGAAGTCGTTCTTGCTGGTGGGGTCAGGGTACAATCCGCTGCTTTTGCCCACACAGAAGCTGCTGTCTCCCCCACCAGTGCCTCCACTGGGGCTGCCTCCTCCAGACTCGCCAGTGGTGCCCACAGGGCTCCCTCCTGTGGTTGTTTGGCCCTTAATTGGGGGCAGGGGAGTTGCAGGGGGTTTGCAGCCTTAAAAAAAACCCAAAAAACAATTATGATATATTTTATTAATTTATTGCTCAATATGTCCTTCATTCACTGTGTGCATAATTGTACCATGCTGTTTTAAAATGTAGAACAGTGTAAATGAAAAAACATCAATGAGCAGGATCTGTATGAACGGCCTTTTTTCAATCCCTGTCATCCTACTTCAGAAGAAAAAGAAGCTAATTTTGCACCTAAGCATAGTAAATTTGGTCCAAACCTGTCTGTTACTAGTCTCTTATGATAATAGACTCTGCTGTCTGAACAACTTATCAGATCGCTTGCTCATAAACTCAACTAGCTGAGCATTAACAGTCCAAAGGGCTGGACTAATACATGCTAGTACAAACGTCCTGCACTGTACAAGTCGTCTCTGAGTTATCAAGGTTGCTAAAGTGGATAGTGTCATGGAAAGAACACACCGTAAGAGCCAGTGCTTTCATAATGAGCCAGGCTTATCAAGATACTGATATGCAATTTGCATCGTTTTAAAAACTTTTAATCTTACAAGACTATTTACAAAACAACTCAGGCATGCTTCTGCATTGCAGCGTGCTTGATTTGTGACAGACGTGTTTATATCTCACATTGCAACTGGGACAGGATTCTGTTAGGAGCAAGGGGGGAACAAAGAACTCTTGAGTAACAGACTCACCAGGATCTATTTATCTAGTTCCTTTATTAAGTGACTGCTTTGCCATGGAAGTTCAAATAAGATGCCCATTCTCCAGGTATCAAATAATAATGCATGACCATAAGTGGCCTCCTGTGTTTCAGAAATGTAGTTTCCAGTGGTAGGGGTAGGACCTAGTGACATCACCCAGAATGCTCTTTTAAGGGGTGCCACTTTTCCACATGCGAGGGGCATATAAACAACGAGTGCTAATGTCAATAGCATAATAGAAGAGAATAATACAACCATAAAACCTGGACAGTTACTACCCCCTTCTTTTATCCTGGTAGTTTGTAGATAATCCCTTACACATTTTGCAGACGCTGTCTTGATAAATAGATAACCTTTTGTTGCTTCTTTGTTTTACAAAATCGTTGAAATCCAGCATCAGTGGCGTACTAACCTCAAAGTATGCCAAGGAGCCGGCTTCCTGGGTGTATTTTCCAGCAGGGCCTGGGCCGGATATGGGGGCGCCCACCCCGTTATCGGAAGGGTACCTCAGGGTGAAGGTCTGCCCGTAGGTGGGGAAGCCAATCAGCAGCTTCTCGGCTGGGGCACCGTTGTCTTTCCAGTAGTTCATTGCATAGTTCTGTGAAGGGCAACGTTTTGCACAATTTAACCTAACTGGAGGGTGATTTTCAACCGCAAGCACATGTCGTTCACCACTGACCATGGAGCGTGACTTTCTACCCCAAGCACATTGGGTTCACCATTGACCATGCTTCTTTCACTAAGCGCTACAAAGCTTGCTTAACGAAAGCAAACCTCTCCCCCCAGCATTAAGAAGAGGAACTCGCAATGCTGAAGTAAACATCTCCGCCCTGGTCAGCTGGGCTCTTGTAGAGAGGACTGTTCTCTCCAGTGAAGGGCTCCCAGGAACCGTGCATGTCGTAGGTCATGACGTTGATCATATCCAGAGCCTTGTGTGGGATAGAGCAAGCACACCATGATTGAGCAGCCTGGACGCAGGCAGGCACACAGAGACATTTCTCTATAGTCTGGGAACTCTATATAATCATGCTCGGTGTATTCAAGGAGTCGTTGGGCATCTCTTAAGAGGGTGAAGGGGCAGCTGTCTTCAAACCCAACCAATCCCAACCAAGGGATCCAGTGTCAGTTGTGCAGAATTGTCATTGTGTTATATGTGTGACTTTTTACAGGGATGGAAATAAGACTCCCATTGCATAGCTGCTTGATCCACTCCTGGATCTACAAGGAGTTTAATAAGATATACCTGAGATTGTTACCTATACACTGTGGCTAATCAAGTTTGTAGTAAAACCTGGAATTTTGTCTCATTGAACAAATAACTTTCAGTGAGCACTGACAAAACGGGAACCAACAATTGGACAGAGTCCAGCAATATATAATGAAAGGAGGAACAACAGCCGACTGCTTGTTTTGCCTACAGGTAAGTCATAAATATATATTGTTGAGACATCTGGCTTATTTTCAAATGGAAAATGTCAGTGTGAAACCGACCAGAGCTAAACTGAAATCATCCAGCCATACATACCCAGTATGTCCTACATAAATCTCCCTCATAAATGTTCTCCACTGTCGTGGTTAATTGAATTATAGAATGTGCATTTTTAGCGGAGGCCGTGTTAAACAGTGAATTAAGATAACTCATTTTTGTATCTATGAAAATCTGATGGATGTCAATGAAAGGGGAGTGAAGACAGACTGATAAACAGCATGGCTTGTTTTCTCTGTCCGGGAAAGTGAACGCCCGAAAGGAGGAGACACTTACTGTCCGACCATGGGGATCTCGTAGGCGGACTGGATTCATAAACCACCTGGGTGTGTTTATTTATAGAGGAGTTGGAATTGATTATAAAAATACAATATTATCTTTATAGTGCCAGCAGCAGCTATCTACAGTTGTGTTTTACGAGGAAGCAGGACTGCTTAGGCATAATGCCAGTCATCCTCGTACCAGCCAGCTCTCTCATTGATTGGTTCTGGATAGTTGTGGGCTGGCTAATGGGCACAGATGGAACAGATTGCATTAGGGAAGATACTATTGTGTTGATAAAGGGAAGGGTGGAGTGGAGCATATGATCCTGTCTAAGCTTCATGGGGGACAGAAGTAACGGATTACAGAGCAAATAAACAAGGTGAGTGCTGATTTATACATCGACTAAATCCGGTGAATCAGTGAGATAGCGATAGAGAGTAGGGATCCAAGTTAAAAACATAATTGGAAGGATCTTAGGCAGTAAAGCTAAAATAACCAACAAATTATGAGAGAAAACAGCAAAGGAAATGATGGATCCAAAGTTTTGAAGTGAAGACCAGTTAAAGACTTTAGCCAGATCTTCGCTCATCTTCAAGTGAATGCAATTGGAATCGTTTTACCTAACGATGGATCAGCTAAACCCATCACCCATCTGGTTAGATTTTAAGTTCAGATGGAAGAGTGTTCCAGCACTTTTATACCACATCTCAGGTTTTCATGGATGTCTCCAAAACAAAGCTGTGTGGTCTCGTGGAATAAAAGTGCTTGCAACCTGGAGGTCCCCGGGTCAAATCCTGGCTAATTCACTTAACCTCCTTGTGCTCCGTCTTTCAGGTGAGACTTTGCTGTAAGTGACTCTGCAGCTGATGCATAGTTCACACACCCTAGTCTCTGTAAGTCACTGGATAAAAGTGTCTGCTAAATAAGCAAATAATATATAATAATAATAATAATAATAATAATAGTAACCACAGCACTGACACGGTCCAGCCATGTGATCATGGTGATATAGGACCAACCTTGCTACCATGGCGATTGGGGACCTGCCATGTTACCATGGTAATATGGCTCGAGTAGAAGACCCACCCAGAAGAACCAAAATTCCATCCACCGACAGACAGAAGAGCACTAGCTTTTTATCTTCTGTTATACTACTGTATCTCATACTTCTGTGTTCTTTGCTCTCAATCTATATTGCTTAGCTACGCTTCCCTATTCTTTTCCATGTATAGAAGCAATTATATTTCTGTGTAATTGCGAATCTCATATATATATATAAGATATATTCCCATACATCCATATAGAAAATATATATATATATATATATATATATATATATATATATATATTGCAATACAAACAAATACAGAAATTCATTTTTTCCCCCATAGGGATTCCAAGTCCTGTTGTCCTTTGATAACTCAACAGTTTTATATAAACAGACTTTCCGAAATCAGATTCAAGCATAAAGCAGAACAACTGCATTTTAATTTAAACAAAACAGGATCTTTAAACAATGAAGACCAAAATGTGCATCAGGTAATAGCTGCAATTAGAAGAAGCATTTGGTTTATTTCAATCTCCCTTGCCTGTAAAAAAAAAAAAAAACAGTAGATTACATGCTAACATAACAATGTAAAACATGGTAATAACTAGGTAATGATCAACATTTCTGGCTCTTACATACAAACTACTGATGGAATAAGTGTGCAATCACGTGGAAATAGGATGCACCATGTAAATAAATCTGGTAACATAATGTTGTTCACAAGCCCATTTCCTTGTTATTACACAATATTTACCATGTAAGAGCTGGAGTCATTGGTAGTTATTGCAATGTAATTACATTGCTTTTTCTACCCTGTACTCAACTCAGATTTTACCCACTTGAAAAACTGCTACCTCCTTGCAAAACATTTAATGGACAAAACAAAACCCCTCAGATTAAGAACAGTCTTCCCCGCCAATCAAAGTGCTGTAGATTGTTCTCTGGAGGCATAAAATCTAGATACCACCACAAATGACTCACTCTGTGGCCGACGTGGCTACTTACTAGTTCTTGAGGGCGTTGAACTCACCATACAGGGTGATGTCGTTCCACTCGAAGGTGGTGATCTGGTTGTTCGTCATGGTGGCGAAGGCGTAAAGCAGGTCGATGGCAGCGGTCGATGTTCTGAGGCATGTACACTGTGGGCGGGGGTCTGTACTGCGTAAATAGCAAGACAGAATGTAGGAAGATCCTGAAGAGAAAGAAATAACACAGCAAGCTTAGGGTTTATAAGAAGCGTGGAATTACGGTAAAAACCTTTGTAGAAGTCTAAGGGTGTGGGGGGGCGACTTATACACAGTTTTTTGCGGTATCCGTCTGTCTACTCTCCTGTCTTGAGAGGATGTGTGGAAAGAGGTTGGCAGCATTTTCCAGCTGATCAATACAAGTGAATAAAAATATCCCGTTGGAAAATATACTGCAGGACAATATCCAGCGCTAGTGATATTGGAGCAATGGAATGATGTTCTATGGAAATGGCAAAAAAAAAAAAAAAAAAAAGTTTTGTGTTTTCTGTTTGAAAAGCTTATTGTGAAGGAATTAACTTATGAATGATCACCCAGTGCCTGATACGATATTCTTAAATGTTACTGATTGCGTTTTGGAGTGATCTGCTTCCTCTGTGAATTCTTTATACAGACAAGCCTAGTTAACCAAGCCAACCAAGTTAAACTTTCCACATCTGATACTCACCCATCTGCATCTGCAGAAGGAGGGCCAGGCTTGTCAAAAGAAAGGAAAAAAAACACATGAATACAACTCCCCTGCCACAGGTTTACTGCCGTAGTTGTAAGGTGCTCTCACCCAGGAATATAGTTTATTATTCATTTATTAAGTCATTTACTCCTGTTTTCATTTGAAATGCCAGATTTCAATGCAACCACATATCAACCCATACAAGACGCATGGTCAACAGGCAGCCTTCATTCCCACTGTTGTTCTTTAAATATTATTGAAGTCTACAAGCAACCGCTTTTAAAAAGCTTTTTCCTTGACGTCGTTCTTACCCGACACCAGCAGCAGTTTGCCCATCTTTGCCGTTGTATAGCTGCTTCGGCGTCAGTGCTACCCTTTTATACATCCTACGCCCACCCAGGACCACAGCCTTATCACCCTGCAGTCTCCTTCACCTCCGACATTGATATGGTATTGTGTGCTCACCCACAGATAATCCAAGTAGAATTTAAATTAATGTATTTGCCTTGGTAATAAAGTACTGTATGATAAATATTAGAAACCACAAACGTACAGCTAATATGGAACATTTAGATTTTATTTTCCAGGGAGTGATTGGAATAACAAGTTAACTATATCCAATACAAATTCCGTTGGCAGCAGCCTTTTTGGGGGATTCTTAATACCAGTACAAATTCAGTTTCCAGTAACACTATATATCTATACAGACCCAGCAGAACCTCAGAGTTAGGAATGCCTTGGGAATGTTTATTGCTCCTGAAATGTCTGTAACTCAATGTGTACACCTGCTATGTCGAGCCTTAATCTGGCAAATAATCTGAGGATACAGCACAGTAACGCACTGCTCTTATTGTTAGGATTTGACAAGCTTTAAAATGGTACTGTACATGGTTCTGTACAAATTGAATTTACCATTGATCGCGGCTGTGGCAGAAACACTGATTGAAACGTCCTGGAAAACCTGCGTTAACAGATCTTGTTTTTATTTTATTTGAAGCAAAATGCAGTCATGCAGCTCACTCAGGCTTGCAGCCACCTTTGCCTTTACTTGCTTTGAAATCTGCCTCACATATGATTGACTTCCGGCTGAAAGTGGTGATTGACTGGTCAGCTTATAAGTT